>NC_142203.1:75361778-75521778 GCF_049639895.1 Pseudopodoces humilis | reverse complement strand
ACTGTGACTAACTTACGTAACTGGTCTATTTTCTGTGGGTTTGCCACCCCGACCCTCCTTCATCGGTGGGAGTTGAAGGGTAGGAGAACATTGCAAGGCTGAGTATTTCTTAAAGAGGAGTTCTGCAAGCTCTTCCTCAGCCAATCTAATTATTCACGTGTTTTCATGAGAAAGGGGAGCCCTAAAACTGGGTGTTTTTATAACAGCGTCTCAAATATTGCTGCAATTTCCCTGATTTTATTTTTTGATCTGTAAAAGACGCTTTGGCAGGCAGTTTCAGGAAAATTCAGGCTGGAAATGGTGAGCCGGGTTTTTTTCATTTACTCTTAAATATATTTTCAGGAAAACTCTGCAAATACTGCAATTGCTGTAGATTTAAAATACTTTATAGAGGATTGAAAACAGCCCAGTTTTTACTGTACAGTTGACTGGACTACTGGTTGTGTAGTCTTAATTGGGATATGTTGAAAGGATCGGATACAGAACTTAAATTTTTAAATTTTATTATGGAAGGTGTTTGCAAAAAAACCCAAAGAAGTTAAAAGTTGACAAGGTGAAGTTTCAGATGTGGGATTCAGCACTGCATATTAATAGATAAAATTGTGTATAAATACATGGATCTGTACAACAGACAAATCTGCAGGCAGACTGTAGGACTGCACATTTATTTCTCTCATTTCTCATCTGTTAT
The DNA here is from genome assembly GCF_049639895.1 of Pseudopodoces humilis. NCBI lineage: Eukaryota > Metazoa > Chordata > Aves > Passeriformes > Paridae > Pseudopodoces > Pseudopodoces humilis. Next base: position 75,521,087 of record NC_142203.1, on the reverse strand, counting down.
TACTAAGGACCCCCTGAACTCTCTTCTATTTATTAAAATAGGGTGAATCATTGCTGAATTCCTTTATTTTTTTGCATTTTTCTTAATATTAGGTGTGCTTTGCTTGTTTTTTAAAGCCTCATCTTCTGGAATCTGGTGAACGTATTACTGTCCATTTAAAACAAACCAAGAATTTGAAATTTTCTTGCTTTTGTGATTCTAAAATAAAATTATGAAATAGTTCTCACATGTATGAATAAGGTTCAGACCAAAAGCCAACAGATTCTTTATCCTTTACAAACATTTCAGTATTTTAGATTGGTCATGCCTAGGTTTTTGAGTGTTTAGCTTGAAATCCTGAAACTCTTTTTTCCTCTCTATCTCTTAGTTCTTCAGTTAGTACTACTAATCAGATGTTCATGTTTTAAACTTTAAATGGATGTTACAAATGAGGATTTATCTAGGCATAAAAAAGAACTAGTTTGTTTTAAATTTAAATCACTTTTGGGGGCAAATTGCCGTTTGAAACTCCAGATTTTTTAAGACATTTATCGGCCCTGGTACACAAAAACACTTAAAAGAATGCTTAAGGAGTTTCCTAAAGTAGACATATTTTGCCAAGTCCTGAATACCTTATTGATTATTCCCCCCTGAAAGTGGCATGAATATGCAGGATGCATGAATATTTTCAGTAAGTTTTGAATTTCTCCAGGACATACGCAAAAACTCTGTGTGTCTTAGAGCGAGTCATTAATTTCATATGCAGAGGGAGCCTCTGGAGCACTGAAAATCTGCTGGTTCACATCTGCCTATATTTGTTTTAGTGGATATAAATGTATATATCTATATACATTTATATCCAGAAGATACCGGCAACCTTTTGCTGCGGTCTTTGTGTCTGCAGACAGCGCTTCTGTACAGCTGAAGATAGTAGTGGGTGTTTAAGTTATGATGGACCAGGGGTGCCGTGGTCTTCACAGCATCAGGGGTGAGGTGCAGAGCTTTTGGCAGATGTGGTGGGCTCTGCAAAGCACAGTGGTTGCCCAGGAATGAGAGGGGTGAAGTGGGCACAGAGAAAGCGGAGATGGTTCTGCATGACGTGGTCTGAAACCTCCAGGGTTGTGGAGGGCACAAGTTGGGGACCAGGCGTGGGGTGTAGAGGCAGGAGAATGGAATTATATTCCCAGACCACCCTTGCCCTGTGCTGGACAAACCAGCACATTGAGGTGGCTGAGTGGTCTGGGACAGCATGGAATTTTTTAGCTGCTTTTCGGAAAACGTTCTGAGAGGTGGCAGAGTGTGAAGGGGTAACCTGGCTATGTCTGGCTCATTCTGGCTTTTTTTTCACAGTGAAGGCAAAGTGCATTTCTCCTTCTGATGAGGACAGGTTCAGAAACGTTAAAAATTCAGATGTTAAAAATTCAAACCTTAAGCACTCCAGTGGACGTAAAGCTGATAAAATGGCAGCACCACAAGAGCCGAAGTTGTGCCAACGTCCAACCCTGGGACCTCACTTTTACAAAGTGCCAATTTTTTGAGCAGTTTGGAGGTGTCCTTCATGGGTGGGTGCTCACACTCCAGGCTGAGAAAGCCATTTGTACCTTCATTCCAGAAAAACACTGTGCACCTGAGCTTGTGGGGAAGAACAGAAGCACCCAAAGCTTTCACCAAAGCAGTTTAAGTGGCCTGCAAATATTTCACCCTCTTTCCCCCTATCCAAGAGATGGGTGAGGCAGAGTTTGATTTTTCTGAGCAAACTGAAACAGCCTTTCCTGAAGGAAATCTCTGTGTCCATACAGAGGGGTGGCACAGCTTTCAGTCCTGCTGCTCGAAATGCTGTAAGTTTGTGTGCAGACAAGGCCCAGGAGAGTTATGTTGGAGCTATTAGGAGGGGAAGCGATTTTTTCTTAGACTGATTAAAATTCTTTGGGCTTTCTGTTTGTTTGTTTTTAAACACCTATTTAGCTTTTAATTAACATTTAAGAGAAAGGAAGCTGGTTAAATATTCAATACCTCCTCCCTTTCAATTAAGGTAGAGCAGTACACAACGCGTGATGAGGCCTCTGGGAAGTATGGAAAAACAGAGAAGAGCAGGCTCCTGATTATCATTTTCAGGGGGACAGGAGAGGTGAAACCCATCTGATTATAACTGCTGTTAACAATAATAATGTTGAGGTTTTTTTTGTTTTTTTTTTTTTAACATCAGAAAGCAGTTTAGAAATGCAATTATTCTTTAAAACCATATATCCTGTCTTTGGCCTTTAAATACCTCCATTTTTCCACTCCCATTCTTTACTCATTTCAGGTGCAAGCATGGAGGATTTTCTAATAGGCCTTTCCAGTAGCTTAGTAGGGAGGCTGCAGATGCTGGGGAAGTTGTTCTTCATGCTCCATGCCCTTATCTTCATTTTGATGCAGTTCTTTCTGTCCCAGCGAGTCAGCAGCCCCCAACCACACAGCCCTGGGAGCTCAACTGAGCAAGTGAGAAAGAGCTGTATTGTCTCCATACTCTGGTCTCTCCCCCTTTCCCTCCTTCTCCTTGAAAAATCCAGTTACCTTCTGTCTGTGAGCCTGTTGTCGCTCAAAATTGCACATAAAACACACATAAAAGGGCGCCTCAGTGGAAGAAAGGGATTTGGAATATGCTAGTATTTGTAATTCGACAAATTCACCCTTCCTAAACTTAAATTCTTCCCTTTTGATTTTGTGTGCCCTAATTTATCTGACAAAATATTTTGTTTTGCTGGCCATCCGGTTTAAAAAAGAACTATGCTAGCTAGCAAAACAACCAAACCAACAAACCCATTTTACATTGTGGAAGCTCCTCAAACCACTGCCCAAAAGGTGATATATTTTTACACCTGCTGTATCTTCTACTGTGGTGAGACAACTTACCTGCAGAAAATACTTTGTTTTCACCAAATATCCCACAAAGATGATTTTTTTTTTTTTTTAATTGCCGTGTTACATAAACAAGTTTTTAAAATGGAATTGCTGGCACCAGATACCAGTTGTGTAAATGTATGTGCCTAAATGAGTGGTTGCTTTTCAGCTTCTTTTTAAGGGATGAAGAGAGAGGAGATGCTAAAATGCAGAGCTATTGGATAGGTTTCATACACTATAACTTCAAGGTTTACTGGATATAGGATTGAATCGATTTTTAAAAACAGAAACAAATGTTTTGCAAAAAGATTTCTAACTGCATCTATTACAAGGCTTTCCAATTCAAATTTAAAATTAACCTATTGTGATGACACAATAATTTTTAACTTAACTGTTGTATGTTGTCTGATGACCTATTCAGTGCCGTGGATTTTTATTTTAAAAAAAGCAAAACTATAAGAAACATCAAAACCCAAGATATTTTGTCCATGATCCTCTCTTCCAACTACGTAAGCACATGAATATATTTACATATATGTCTCTTGTGATTATTTATCAGTAGAGTTAATGATGTGTATTTACTGGCTGGACTGAAACAAGAATTAATCCTATTAGTTCAATAATTGGTTATTTACCAAATATTTTCTTAATTATTGAGAGTCCATTTCTACTTCAGCTGTAAATAACAGAAAATCTCCCAACAATTTCAGCTAAAGTGGTATTTTACTCCTTTAAAAATGGTTTTCATAGCTTTTATAGAAGCATTTCATAGAAGTCACAGGAAAAATTTTGCAGTTGCAGAGGATAATAAAAGTAACACCTTTTGTCAGAAGGTCCAGTTTTTAAGTAAAACTCGTTCAGGCGAACTTCACCACTCGTGATTTTATTTTTTTTTTTAAAATTTAATTCAATTTGTAGACAAAAAAAGGCTGAAGGAAGTAGCATGTGTGTGTCTGGAAATAGCCAAATTCTGTTACATGGAGAATTCTGCACTACAATATGATTAAAAGTTGATGTGAGCAACCTAAGACAGGAGCCCCTCAATTGGCTGACCCTGGAGCCGTATCCTTTAGATGCAAATACCACTAATGTCAATTTTATCTCAGCTGGTTATAAATTATATCCAGTTTCAACACACCCATGCCATGGATCTCCAGAAGATGATAAAGCTGAAAAGCTGATGGAGGCAAAAAGGCATTTTTCCTGTGGATTTTGGAACAGGGTCCTGCCCAGATGGAGAGCACGGGCTTCCCGTTGAGAGGAGGAGAGATGAGGCTGTAGAGGAAGATCTCCCCTTTTCTCTGCCTGCTCCCAGTTATTCTCTGATAAAAGTATCTTCAGGAGGGCTTAGAGGGAAAGGAAGAATCAGCTCAGCAAGAGTATCAAGGAGACATCAGCTATTGTCTTCAGTGCTGTAGGCGGATACTTCACTAAAATAGAGAAAATATTAATTCACAAATATTTGTATTATACACCCAGAAATTTGTAGATGAAGCTCAATCTTACTCTTTCTTTATATTTTTGCCCCTTTTTCTTCCTCTCCAGATTCTCTGAAGTGGATATGTTGTAAGGACAATACTGACAAAAAGCCCTGTCAGTAAATCAATAACTTTTTTCTTTCTCTTTTTTAAGGAGAACACACACAAGAAACCAATTCACCTCATTCTCTGAAGAAGGATGTGGAAAATATGGGGAAAGGTAAAATAAATAAGGGCCTCTTACATTATAAAACTGCTCTTTGTTTTAATAGAATATGAGGATAATAGGGGGCACTTTCGTTCTGCACCATATTTTAAGCTTGTCAAGTAACATATGAATAATATATGGACCTTTGGGTGGATATAATTGAGATTAATGCATATATATCAATCAATACATGACACTGTAATATAATACTTTAAAATAATATATTACATTGATTTATATTCATGGCTTTCTGCACAAAATCTATGGTGGGTCTATGCAACACTTTTTTTTTTTTTTAATAAGCGCTAAAATATTTTGTCTTAAGAGTAATGAATTGCTCTGCAACTGTTCTTTCAAGAATTATTTATACAGATTATCAAAACCACTCTTTCTCTTTGTTAGAGGAACTCCAGAAGGTTCTGTTTGAGCAGATCGACCTACGGAGGAGGCTGGAACAGGAATTCCAGGTGTTGAAAGGAAACGCGTCTTTCCCAGTCTTCAGTAAGACACAAAATCTGTGCCTTTGGTGTTTTGTGTGTGTGTGTGTGTGTGGCTGGTTCTTGCCAGGCTGATAAAAACGAGAGAGGCTCTCAGATGTGCTGCCATGATCTTGAGCTGAGTTCTACTGAGGCCAGGCTGGGCAGGGCTTGGAGCGAGTTGGGATCGTGGGAGGTGTCCCTAGGGTTGGAAGGAGGTGATTTTTAAGGTCCTTTCCAACCCAAACCGTGCCATGATTCTACACTGATGCTTCTGCTGTGGCTTTCCAGCTCTCCAAGCAGGTCTTTCACAGGGAAAATACAAAGCAAGATGTTTGTTTTGGTGTACAGTCTACAGTTTTGGTAGCATTGCGTGCAGTGAGTAGAAAGAAACGCATCTGGGCCCTCGTGGGGTGTGGTGAGGTTGGTGTCTTAGCCAACACCTCAGGGGCTTTTGAAGACAAGATACTTAATACTCGTTTTCAGGAGGTTCTTAATACCCATTCTCAGGAGGTTCCAGCTGATGCTGGAGAACTGATCTGGCCTTTTTAAGGAGTGGAAATTCCTGTTTGGATTTTTCCCTTTGAGAGTGGCCGCTTGAGATGGCCCTTCCACCACGGCCGCTCTGCGGGGTGCTGCTGTCCAGGGCGGTGGAATGAGCACAGCACATCTCAAATAAAACGAAATGGACACTTAGCAGGGTTTGTGTGAAGCTGCTGGAAGGTTGGGCTGATTGTACTGGGATGTGGAAAACGACCCCCTTGGCTGGGATCTCTCAAATGACACTGGAGCAATGACGGAAAGATTCTTCCAGGAGAAATCCCACCTAGATCAGGATGATCCCACTGGAAAAGGTGGGAACAGGGACAGCATTTTCCTATTGTTCATAGAAAATATGCTTGTCCCCTTTCTGTAGCATCAGATAGGTAAGTTCAGGGAAGCAAGGCAGTGTGAGGACTCTGGGAATGATTCTGTCTTTAGCCCAAATATTGAAAGATGTAGACAGCTCCATAAATAAAGAAGAGTCACTTGACATGATACAGATATTAATGAAAGGAGCATAACCTCATCCTTCAGCATAAATCCAGTTATTACTTGGGTTTGGGAGTGAGGTAATTTTCAAATAATTCGTGGAGATCAAAACCCTGCTGTGTGGTATTGGTGAAATGGCATCTTGGACTTTTGCCACTCAAGTCTCTTATTCATCCTTTTGTTCTTCTACAGTAAAATTAATCTCTGTCTTTGCCGTGTAAATAAACACTGCAGTTAAACCACATGAAATACAATTCAAATAAAAGAAAAGAACAAGTACGGCCGACCAAGGAAGTGGTGACTGCTGTATGCTGGCTTGAAAAATATGTGGTTTCAATGTACCACAAAGTAGTGGTCAATTTTCTTCAGGATTAAAATAGAAAACAGATAATGTGCTATAAACCATACCTACAAGTGACCGTAAAGCCTATTTACAGATTTAGATTTACCAAAAAAACCCACCCCTCCCCCACACGTAATAAAACAAGAGAAAAGGGTCTTTGTAAAGGAAATTAGTGTAAACCCATGTTAAGGCTGTTTTGTCCTCTTGTGCAGTGCATGTTCTAGCACAAGAGAGGGGGGCTGTTCCAGGCTCTTCCTGCTGGACAGAGCTGTTGCTTTGTGTCAGGTTAGAATGGTATTGGTACTGGTGTCTTGGGCAGGGAGGAGCCATGGAGAGAAGTCTTTGGGGACCCAGCTAAAAGAAAGTTGAGGTAAAATTTAAATTCCAATGAAAACTCATCTGTGTTTCAGCTGGGAGGCAACATGCGAGATGCAGAAGGCAATACTATTTCTCTCAGGAAAATGCTTCTGTCAGGTTACCTGCAGTTAACTCTAGAGTCACCTCTTTTGGGTCCTCCACTTGGAACTGAGCACGTTTGGGGTGTTATATCTTCCTAGCATCAAGCCATACTCACAACAGGGCTGTGCAGTAAATGGTGTTTGGTTTCAGAGTTCTCCTCTCATTTTAATCACTGTTAAATGAGAACTGAGCTTATTTGCAAGCTATCTGGGTGGTGCTATGCTGCAGTCTTCTCTGTGACTTCTTGTACCTGTGTGAAACATGGACTGTGATAATTTATAAAACAGCAAGACCTTGTCTTCTGCTGCATTTTTCGCATTGCTGTTGTGCTTGAAAGCTGCAGGTGAAATTTGCCTTTAAGATCTCTCAATGCAGAGGTCAACTGAATAAAATAAAATTAAAAAATAATAAAAAAAATCAGATCACATGAAGAAAGTCAAAGTATTTGCTGTCCTGATAAAAATACAGGCATCTCTGCATGTTGACTGTGTGATGTCCTGGATGCTCTGGTTTGTACGCTCCGTGTCGGCTGCTCCGCGTTCTGTCCGTCTGCATTTTAAACAATGTGGCAATAAAATGGCGGAGACACAGTCTGGGTACTTAAAGTATTTAATTTTGTGTTAAGAAAGCTATTTAAATATTCATACCTTTTCTCCTGGGTACTGCTTATGGCTTTGTCTGTGAGCGTTTGGACTCGGATAAATGCCGCCGGAAAAAAACGCTGTCCCTACCATCAACACCCCATTTCCTCTGTGAGCTTGGACATTTGCTGTGCAGGGCTGAGCAAGATCCCTGAGCTGTTTGTTTGGAGATGTGATGAGCCCATGAAGAAGCAGCTGGGAGGAAAGCCTTGAGGAAAAAAAAAAACAAAATTTCTCCTTAAAGCCTGCTCAGAGTGAAGCTGAAGGACCTCAGCTGTAACTCTCAGCCCTTAGTGACCAGGACAGGAGGCAGCTACCTTTTTATACTTCATGGACTTTTTGGGTGTGGATAGGAAAAGAGGAATTGTAAATCTACTTTATTTTTGTTGGCTTATGTTTCTGATCAAATTGGGGTAGATGGAATAGGCTTAAAAGTTCTATGGGAATTTACTGGAAATCTGAAGAACTTCATTGCGATAGTGTCACAATGTCCTTTTCAATTTGGTTGTGCTGGAGTCCTGAGGGCTTCAGTTTGCCAAAATTTCTCACTCTTTCTCTGTTTCATTGCTCTTTTCCTGACCCCTTTTCTTTTAAACAACAATTTTATCTCATTGTTCAGAGAGGACAAAGTTCTTTTTTGAGAGGGGGACAGAGCTCTGCCCCCTTGTTTTTCTTCCAGGATAGGCTTGTTACTTGAATCAAAATGATAGTGGTTGGGGTGAATTTTCTTTCCTCTTCCATTTAGCAGCCCTTCCTTGCACCCTGACCTCCATCAGGCAGCTCTTTGAATTATTTGGTACTTAGTATTTGGTCAATAGTTTTGTTTATGTTTCTCTTTTCCCCCCCCCACCAAGAAGAATGTTAGGGACCACAGAGCATCAGCTAATCTTCTAAGAAATGAAGTTTTGTCTGAAATGGTTATTTAGGTTATTTAGGAGGAAAATCAGGGAAGATCTACTGGAGCAGGAAGGCCAGCCTGTGCTGTAACCCAGCTGCCCAGGATCTCTCTTTCAAAGACTTTTTTGCTTCCATATTCCACGTCACCCTTTATGGAGCTTCAGTTTTGTTCAAAGCCGTCAGCACAATGCTACAAACCACAAATCAAACCCTGCATCCTTGAACGCTTTCTCCTCTCACATGTTGGACATCGCTGTTGATGTCAACAGATTTATGCCAAAGCAAAGAAGAGCAGTTTTTGCTCTTCTCCTCAGGGCTTGAGAAAGTTTGACTAATGACTGCAGAGCCTTGCCTGTGCAGGAAAATAGCTGGGAATAAATGCTAGCAACACAAACTTAGCATCCTACATTTTCTGAGGGGGGAAATCTAATTTTTCCACCTTTTTTTTTCTGTTGTCAGTGGTGTCTCCTATTAGATACATACTTGTTAGGCATATGTTTTAACTGAGTGGAGGGCTTTTATAATGTTTTGTGGTTCCCCAGTAGTGAATGGGTTTGATTTAGCTTGATTTATGCAAATTCTGCCGTGTGGTCTCTGTTTTAATTATGGCACCTACATTTTCCTCTCATACAGATAATTTTCAAGATCAGATGAAGCGGGAACTGGCGTACAGAGAAGAAATGGTGCAGCAGCTACAAATCGTAAGTTTACTTTCTCTGACAAAAAATGTCTTCAGCTGCTGCTTTGTGTTTTTTAAGCGCACACCTCAAATTTTCCCTTTGTGAGCCATGCAGATGCACCATTACTGAGCTCCTATTGCCTTATATTTAGCAAGAGGTAAGCACGCAGCTCTCAGCTGGTTTGGAGCCTAATTACCTGGAGATTTACTTTCCTACAGTAACCAGATGGGTCTTCATGTTTTCAACTAAACAAAATGTGTTGACTCAACACGGAGAGGTGCTTCTGCAGAGAGGAGCAGGGAGTGAATCAGTGAACTTTAAGCAGTTAAATGTTTCTACCTCGTGTGAGTTGCCGAGAGGTGCATTTCAGCCCTCGGCAGGGAATCTGCTCAATCCCTGCCTCTCACCAGAAAATAAACCTTAGGATGTGTCTTTTTCTCGTTTTAGACGCTAGAAGTGCTTAACTCAGCAGTAAAGGATCAAGTTGCCAGAACTCAGTTTAGCGCAGGCACACGTTACTGTTGGGTCTCTTGCTTGTTATTTTAAAACCAAGAGGGATTTTGCCTGTGTGCTGGTGCAGCTCTAGATCATCACATCCAGCTGTGTTGTTTTGAAAAGCTGACGTTCTCAACCCAGTGCGAGCAAAGGGGCTGGAGCATGGGAAGCTGTTCCACGCTCATACAGTGCTCAGTGTGGTTACAAGGGCATGGTGAGGCTGTCAGCTAGTGCTTGCTTTGCTGGTGCTTTACTCTGTGATCAGTCTGACGTTGCTCAACAGGGTTTTTGTTTTTGAGGAAAGTTTGGCAAATATCCCCACTTCCCCGAATCAGCCCCGTGCTCCCCCATGGAAATTTTCCTTCTGCTTGTCACGGGGCCCTGGTGCAGAGAAGGCATTGCCCAGCCTCCTGGTACTGTCATTTTCTAATTGGTGGGTTAGGACATAAAAGTAAAGCTGAAGGCCAGGATTGTCAAATTTGTGCTCCTGATATTGAGAGGCATTTAGGACTGGCCTTATTTTTAGAGCTGCTGAGCATCCACGCGCCCCGTTCCTGCTGACTTCAGAGATTTCAATGAGAGATGGAGGGTGTTTTTTTAAGAGGTTGTTTGTGGAGGAAACTCAAGTCCAGAACATGTCTGGATGGTTTTCTTTGCAGCTGGTCTCCACTTTTTCTCTTTAATGTGCCTGTTTGTTGCTGTGTCCCTCTTTGTGACCCGATGTCAGGCGGGAAGTTTGACTTGACCTGAGAATTTTGTTGTCCCAGAAAATTCTAATTAGGATGCCACCCTGAAAAGCACTTCCCTTGCTGCTTTGGACTTGAAGCAGGTGACCAGTTGGATTTCCTGCTGCAGAGCACTTCTAAGCACAAAGTTAATGGGCCCACCCCAGTCTTTATCTCTGGTGTCAGCTGAACTTGGAGCTAGCTAACTCTGCCTCCCAGGGAGAGAACAGATCACCTCTGCCATTCACCTTGTGCTCCAGTCGTGAAGTTGTTTCTGGAACTGAGTATCCCAGGTCTCCAACAAGCCAGATGTGGTGGCTTACCTAATTTTCTTGGGCAGGAATAGCAATATGATCAAGTAATTCACACCCTTTTCACTTACTGATGTGTGCTATGGAACAGACTAAGAGTAATTTAATCATTAAACAGAGCTGTCTGAATGAACTTACAGAGAACTGTTTCAACATTTAATGTGTTGCACCAGCAACTCAGGACCTCTTCACTCCCTATAGATGCCTGAATTTAATTATTAGTAATAGAAACGTTGAATCACCAGTAAGCCTTCATGCTCATTTTTGTGGGGTAGGTTGTGATCAATGAGACTGCTAAAAAGATGTTTGTATGAAAAACTGAGAAACTGCTGGAAATAACCCATCTGATTGCTTAAGATGGGTGCAGAAATCTTCAGAGATGTCTTGGCTGATAACTGGAATGGAGTCAGCACTTTTGAGGTGATAATCCCAGCAATTGCTTTAATTCATTCATGGGAATATATCTTGTATGTTTATATCTAGAATTAAGATTAATGAACTGAATGTGGTAATAATAGAACTACTTCGGCCTTCCAGGGTTATTGCATGGATGAATTGATGCAGAATACACAAAAAGTGTGTCTGCTTTTGATTTTTTATTTAATTGCTGTTATTGTTTTGTTTTTAATTGGGGCAGTTAGGCTCTTTTTTTTTTTTTTTTGTACCTGATATGCTGCACTACTACTTCAACCTAAGAGCTTTAACCTAATTTTCTTGTTAACACAGAAGTACAAAGAGAAAAGCAGAAGTGTTTCATACATACTGAAATTATAGTTTTACTTAGACCTCATAGGTGTATGCCTTTGTGGCGCTGAATTCAAAGTTTACTGATTTAACTAGCCACAGAACTTGACTTAATTGCTTTTAAAAATTGTTGAACAATTTAGATGCCTGGAATCAGGTGTTTTGTGTTTTTTTTTATCTTCTCACTGCTGAAGATACACAACTTGCATTAATCTTTCCTGAATATCCCTGGAAAGATTTAAGAGCCATGTAGATGGCACTTGGGCACATGGGTTGGAGTGGGCTGGGCAGTGTGGAGAAAATGATTGGATTTTAATATCTTGGAGGGCTTTTCCAACCTAAATGATTTTGTGATTCCCTGATCCCCTGCAACTCTGGGCACCAGGGGCAGGTTTTGGCAGAGCAATCGTTTCATTCACCCTAAACTGAGTAATCAGACTTTACAATAAATTGACCCAGCGTTTTTGCTGTTTGGGAAATGTCTGGAATGCAAAATGAACGTAATCACGAAAAAAAAAAAAAAATCGACCAAATATGAAAACTTTCCAGCGCCAACACCCACTGCAGCAGGACGTGAATCTCATGCCCTGCTCGCGGTGAACGCTGGCCATGCCGGTTTTTTGTCCCGTTGCGGGTTTTTTTTGGGGAGATTCCTCCCGGTTTTGGGAGCGCTCGGTCGCAGCGCGGCCCGCGGGTTCCCTCTGCCGGCCGCCGGCCGCCACTGCAGCTCAGCGCTTCGGTCCAGGTGCGGCTGCATCCCCGCCCTGCCCTGCTGCTGCCGCTCCGAATCCATCCCAGTGGAAAAATTATAGGATTTCGTGGCCTCCTGGAAGCCGGGGGTTTCCTCAGGCCACTGGAAAAACGGGGCGAGTCCTGTTCTCTTACACCTTCACCGGCGGATGCTGGGCTTCTCGCAGGCAGCCTAGATTAGGAGGTTGCTGGAGCAGCAGGATGTTGTGTGGCCACTGGTTTCGGTGAGAATCTCATTCGGTGAGGCTGCAAGTAGCTACTGGAGGTCATCTAGCCCAAGCTCCCTGCTCGAGTGGAGTCGCCCAGAGCACATTGCTCAGAACAGTTTTCCAGGCAGGTTTTGAGCACCTCTGGTGAGGAAGACTCCACAGCCTCTCCACTGCTCCAGGAAGGAATTTCTTCCTGATGTCCACGTGGAACTTCCTGTGTTTCAGTTTTCAGAGTTTTCAGAGTGTCTGGAGCAGCTACCAGGGAGTTTTGCAACCTATTTGTGCCAGGTTCTCCACCGGGTGCTAAGAAACCACCATTTAACAAGAAAATGGATTTTAGACTCCTGAATGCCTTTTTCTCTTCCTCCTCTTGCAAAGTGCTGTCTCCCAAATTGGCTGAGTACAGGGCGGGTACGTGGAGATCATATATAAAATATGGATTTTTCATGTGGATCCAGTTGTGCCAGGGGAGATTTAAAGTGGATTAGGAAAAATTTCTTCACTGTCAAGCACTGAGGTCAGCTGTTCAGGGCAGAATTGGAGTCCCCTTCCCTGGAGGGGTTTCGAGGCTGTGTGGATGTGGCACCTGGGGACATGGGTGAGCTGGGCACCTGGTGGCATGGATTAGTGCTGGGGGAATGGTGGGACTCAATGATCCTAGAGATCTTTTTGAACCTAAAAGATTCTGAGGATCGTGTGGCTTTTGTTACTGAATTGTACAGAAGGGGCCAGTGAGGAGGAGCTGCTGCCCAGCAGGGTGGGGGAAATTCTGACATGACACACATGGTAGAAGCTTAGGAGAGCTCACCTGCCTTTAGAGTTTTTGGTTCCTGTCCAATGAAACCGGAACTCTTCTGCTGGGACAGACCACCACTGTAAGCAATTATCAAGTCTCCTCCTGCCTGAGACTCTGCATCTGTCTGATATTGTCTTCTGAGCAACTGTGTAAGTGGAAAAAATCTTAAAAGCATGAGCTTTCTTCCTAGCTGCCTGGGGAGAGAAAAATATCAGAAGCAGAATTACCAGCATGATGATTTTCATCTTTAAATGTTTTCATGAACCCCTCTCAAACATGGCCATGGGGAAGTAGAACACCAAGCAGGAAATTTAAGCCTCTTGGAAGCTGAGGAGCTTTTCTTAATTTTCTCTCTGAGGTGCCTTACAAGTAGTTTGTGGGTTCTCAGGAAGTGTTGACCTCAGTGGTGACCAGTCCATCAGGAAAAGCTCAGGGGGTGCTCATCACCCACTGTGGTTTAGATCATTGGGTGATGATCAGTGCCACTAATTTTACATTGGGGTAAAGTGTGACGGGTTTTTGAGGTGTGTTAGAAATGTGAAACACTCAGCCAGGCCTTTCTCTTTTCAGATTAGGTGAAAAATGATGGTTTGGTTTTGTTTGGGGTATTTTAATTAGGTTATGCTCCTGTGAACTGACTTCTCCCTGCCAGCCTTACTTCGGGCTGATAATAATATTCAGAGCTCAGAACTGGATCCATCTGGAACCGCTCTGTGTTTTATGGCTTTCTGCTCTCAGTGCTCCTTTAAATCAACTCTGTTCTTCAGAGTCAGGCAATAAAATAAATCAGGAACTATCTCTCTGCAAAACTTATTTCCATCTCTGCATCATCTTTCACCCTCATCCTTAAAGATTGACAAGGAATGTTTAAAAGAAGAAAAAAAAAACATCTACCATGTAGTTAATGTGGATAAATCTTCAGAGGCATGGGAGCCTGTTCCTCTGGGTCACACTGTAATTCAGAAGAGCACTAGTAGTTCGAATTCCTAGCTTAAATTGTTTACAGAAAGCGGATGCTTTTGTACTGCTAATGTATTCATTAGCCAAACAAGAAGCACCCACATTTCTGTGTGTGGAGATGTTGGTCTCCGTGTGCCTACCTCTGTTCTCAAAAACAGGGAATGGGAAATAGCAGTGCTTCAGTGCCATTTGTGATTTCCGTGCTCGGCTTGAAGTGGTGCAGCTCAGATGATTGACCTTGGCAAGAATACAAACAGCTGTTCAGCAGAATGGCTCTCGGATTTCTTGAGTGGCATCTTGTGCTGAAGTGCCTGCTCACAGGCACACACATAATGACAGGTAAAAGAACATTTCTGGAACTCTGTGTCCTGTGTCCTCAAAAGGCTCATCCCTAATTGTGTACAGGAAAGTGAGCTGTTTTCACCAGAACCTTATATTCTGCTGTTCTCTATTCTCTATTCCACCCCCCCCAAGACAGATGAGCAAAACATCTTGACAACACCTGTGGATATGCCTTAGGTTGATAGGATAGAGCTGTGCCTCTTTTTCCAGTAAATTAAAATGTTAAAGAAAAGGATGCCATGTAGAAATTTAAGCAGAAAGCTTCCCTTCCATTAGAATCTGCAGAAATTCTGATCAAAAATGGCTGTGGATGTACAGGGAGCCAGCCTCTGCTACCGCATGAGTGCTAAATATTTTTAAATATTTAAAATATTTCTAGGCAACATGATGCATCATTGTGTACCTCACCAGAGATGGGATGCAGAGGCCAAACCCCTGAAAGGGGATGGTGTGCTGAAGCTTCTTTGGTATCTGAGTGTGTATAACAGGGGTCAGACAGGAACTTCAGAAATTACTCCCCAGTCCTGTCCCTTATCTGTGCTTTGGTTTGAGCCGTGGAGCAGGCTCTGGGCTTGCTGACTGTGTTCCTTCCAGGTGGAATAAACGGGGAATGCACACGGGACTGTGCTCCAGTTCCTAATGGGTACCAGGACTAAACTGGAGTCAGCCTGTAGGAAAAAGTACTCAGTGTCCGTATTGCAATTTTCTTGGAGTTTCTCTTCAGATCTGCTCTTCATTGTATTTCCTACTAATGTGCACTCGGTCATGAGAAACTGTATTTTTGCTGCTTGAAACCGAACTGCCTTCCCTTTTGTTATTTCTGCACACCCTTTGAAAAGGGCCACCCTTTGCATCTCCGTGCCCCTTTGAGTACTGATCCTGCCCTCATCTCAGCAGCCCCCGTGGACGCACAGAGAGGGACTCTTTTGCCATGAAGATCCCTAAATCCTGTTCCACCACGGCATTGGAATTACTGAATGCTCTGACAATGAGATAAATGGAAGATGACATTGTTGGTGATTTAACTCATGGAGAAAGTAGTCATTTCCCTGTTGAACACCCACCTCTCCCACTCTCATCTATTACCAGGAGATCAGTTAAAACAACACGCATTAGAAAGACGCCGGTGTGCCAAATATAGCAGAGAAGTGGATTAAGAACAGTTAATTTCTGACGGAATGTACCCCATTGTATTATCTAGGTCAGTACAGCTTGGGAGATGTCCTATATAATTTGTGGCCATGCAAACCCAAGTTGGCCTTCGTGAGTGGGAGAGAGGCAGGAATCAGTTGGCGAGGCACCACAGGTCCCAGCTGGAATGTGCTGGTTTTTGTGTGCAGTTTGTTTGTGGCTCCCTTTTGCATCCCAGCCACGGCCACGGGTGACCAGGGAAGCAGCCTCTCTGCACCCCCTTCCCTGCTGCAGATTGGGAGGGAGTTTTGCAGCCTTTGCAAGCACTGTATCCTGAAGGCAGCTGTGTTTGGGGGACGTGGTGGAGGGGACAGCTCTGTTTCTTGGGGGCGGATCTGGCTAAAAGCTGCCTGATACCTCCTATCTTCTGTCAAGGGAAGGGATTGTAAGAGTAGTCAGACAAAACATCTGGAATCTTCATCTTTTCTGGTCATCAGTGGCTTATGCACACACATTTCCCCTTTTCCAGGGCTGTGTAGGGGTGAAGCAGCATGCCCCTGTGAAAGGCTTCTGCTTTCATTCAGCCACAGACACTGCTCCTTCCTTCCTGGTGCTGCTGCTTTCAGTCTGATTGACCTCCTTTCCCAAGAAATGAAACAGTTAGCTCTCAAGCTTCAAAAGCCCTTTTCTTCCCTCTCATCCTGATCCTTCCCTCCTCTTTTCCTCTTATTAAGGTAGGCAGGGATGGATAAGTCTCTCAATGTCTTTGCAGGCACGATGCTTTACCCCAGCCCAGAGGCATGCTGGGCACAATTCACATAAACATTCTCTGTGGGCACAACGTGTTTAAAATCAAAACAGTGTTAGGAATGTGTGGGGTCAGTGGATACGGATGCAAATCCACTGTGGGCAAATTCAAACAAATTTTAGGTGTGTGGGGCAGGTTGCTTGAACTGTCTGCATTTGCCCATCTGCTCCTTCTGCTGTTTGTGCAGGTTAATTTTGATCCTGACTTCAGCTAACATAATTTTCATCTTGCAGTAACATACTTCACATTGTTTGTGAGCATATTCTGGCAGCAGAAGCAGGTCAGCTCGGCATGCAGCAGCACTTAGGAGTGCAGGGACACAGAACTTCTTGATCTCCCAGCCTGAATTCCTCCAGCAGTCCCTCCAAAAATCATCATCAAAGAATTTGTAGCCATTTAGCTGGATTCCCAGCTATGGGGAAATCTCAGAGCAATTTAGTTTGTTGCATTCTAAAGGCCCAGCACTGGAGAAGAGCAGCCCTGTAATGTATTCCCAGTGGCCAATGGGCACATCATCCCACTTTGTTTCTAAATATAACTGTGTTCCCTAATATGCCCATGTTCTCTGTTTTTCTTTAATTATTTGTTCCACTTCAGTGGCTTCCCTTCAGATTGGTGCAAGTTGGAGATAACTATTATGAATTTCCTAATTACGGTGATATAAATACACGAATTCTCATGCTCCCAGCCTGCTGTATTTTGGCTGTGCAGGGATCAGTGTGCATTGCCTGATCTGTCACAGACAGCTGATTTTTTATGATCTCACAGGTGGCTTTACCCTTTGTCAGCCTCTGACATAAACAAAGCATCAGAATGTGTCTTTTACACTGAATTTTAAGATGCTATCTGTTGTTTTAATTCTGACAGTTTTTATTTCTGCTTCAACCCCCCTGCAGTTCCATAAAGAGTTGAACCTTTGTATTTAAGATGTTAAGATGTCCTACAGCTCCTCCCCATTTTCAGGAGGGAAAACAAAACCTTTCGTTTACAGGGATTTCCAGCTTGGGTGTTTTGTTAGCCAAACCTTGGCTTGAGCAGTGTCTCTGTTTCTGTGTCATTCCAGATTCCCTATGCAGCAAGCTTGATCAGGAAAGAAAAGCTCGGTGCACACCTCAGCAAAAGCTAAAGGTGAGCTCGTGAGAAGGAGACTTCATTCCACTTGACCTGGCTGCCTGTGTTCCTTTGCAGCCATTGCAAGAATTAAGAGGATCGTTCTGTTGTTTGATGTGGCTGGTTCTGGTCCCAGAGCCCTCCCTGTGCAGGTGTTGTGCAAGAGTCTAAAGCTGATAAATTACATCTGGCACGAATTACGAGGCTTCTCCGGGGTGGGAGGTGCTGCTGGGAGCTGACCCATGGGTCCTGCAGTGACAGGACAAAGGGTGATGGCTTCAAACTGAAAGAGAGTAGCTTTAAATTAAATATTAGGAAGAAATTCTTCCCTGTGAGAGTGGGGAGGCCCTAGCAGAGGGTGCCCAGAGCAGCTGTGGGTGTCCCACAGTGTCCTGGAAGTGTCCAGGGCCAGGTTGGATGGGGCTTGAGCACCCTCAAGGGAATAGTGAAAGGTGTCCCTGCCCATGGCAGGGGTAGGATGAGAGGATCTTGAAGGTTCTCTTCAACCTGAACCATTCCACGGCTCTAACTGCCTGAGCAATTGCTTTTCCTGACACTGAAGAGTGTCACCAGGGCCAATGTACCTTCAGTGGAAGGAGGGAAATATCTTGGCATTCAGGGTGCAAAAAAATCTTCACACTACTGCTCCAGGTAGGGAGGAGTTTTTCTGCCCTTAATGGAACTCCTCTAGCTCCAGGAAAAAGCAGCAGCACATCAGCACAATTTTGTGAGTCTCACAGAACCCCACTGACTGTGGTTCTGTAGTTCGGTGATCTACAGAAGGTAATTATCCTGCTGCCCATGCACAGGCCCTTCCTAAACCAAACACTACATTTTTCAGGACTGTGTTTTGGAAGTGTTCATTTAGTAGAAACACCACCTCCATCATCAGTGGGAGATTCCAGGTTTGGGTGCTGAAGTCTTAACATTTAAATGACATTCTCTTGGTTTTTTCCTGGTAAAACAAGATTAGGGATTGGAGACAGATGCCGAAATCTGGTAGCCTTGCTACTGTTTTATGCCACAAAATCTGGCTTGTGGGTTCACTAAAAAAATCCCCAAGGAGAAGTAGGGGGATTGGAAACATAAGAGCTACTCATACACAGAGATCTCAGTAATGCACAAAAATAGAGGTATTCAAGAGAGTCTGGGACATCTGAGAGGGGCTTGATAGTAGAGATGTGGAGGTTTTCCTGAGCTGTAGAAGAAGCAGATACTCAAAAACAGTAGGAGTAAGTACAGAGTAACCAGAAAACCACTGTCTGTGGCCCTGAGCTCTGCCCTCTAAGACTACTCTAAGCACCGGGCTGGTCTCTTTTGCCCTCTTGTGCACACTTTCTTACTGGCCGCCAGCGTTTTCCAGTCGAGCCCGCAGCAATCTGAGGGCAGATTTGAAACAAATTCAGCGGCACCAATACCCCGAATAAAGCAGCAAGCCTCCCCAGACCAGGAGCAGCAGCTCCTGCCGTGTCCGCAGCGCTGCGTGCGCGATAAAAGCCTGCCTGAGGATGGCAGCATCGGAGGAGACGGAGAGTTTGTTCCCATCTCCGGGCTTCCCTCGGCTCCCAGAGCCTGCCAGGACGGTGCTGGCATCCCAGCAGCGAGCATTCCGTGCCTGTTTGGCCAGAGCGTGAAGGATGGATGCGCTCCTCAAGCTGGCGCTGTCTCCGCAGACAGCGGGGATTCCTCTGAGCAGCCCCGCATTTTTGGAAAAGATTAGTTGTTACTGAGCTGCTGAGCTGAGCCAGCCGGGCGGAGAACCGCGGCTCAGCTGTGCTCAGAAGCAGTTTCACGTCCTCGATGTGCCGAGGAGGAAAAGTCTCCTCAGGAGGAAACGTGTTGGCACATCCCCGCCCATGCAGCTGGGGCTGGTGACTCTGCTTTGCAGCCCCTCAGTTCCTGCCCTGTGCCCCTCAGCTGCCCTCGCTGAGCCCTCTGCTCCTTCCCACGGCACATCTGGCTGTGTTTAGTGACACTGCAGTCAGCTGAAGTCTGCACTTCCTCTTTATTGCGAGTTATTTCCACACTGCCCCACAGATACTACCGAAATCTCAGGGGATGCTGCTAGAGAAGGTGACCTACAAGTGTCCCTTTCTCAAGGGCTGTAAATAAATGTTATAATTCTGTGACTGTCTCAAACTTTGGCTTAATGTTGATAACACTTTCTCTCTTTTTCTCCCTCTCTTTTTTTTTTTTTTTTTATTTTTTTTTCGTTCCCAGAAGCACAGGAGCTTTTGCAGCTGTTACCTTATAAGTTATAACCCAGTCAGAAACCTGACTTGTATATAGACTGTGAAATGGAAGTGTTTGGGGATCTAAATAAAAAAAAAAAAAATCAGGTTCCTCTGAACCTAAGGACAAGTGACCTCATAGTATCATGGACAACCATGTCAAATAGAATGTAGCAGCCATTTATTAGTAAACACAAAACAACAAAAAAAAAAATGCCTGTCCTTGATATATATTTTTTTTTTTTTGGTGGTACCAAAGTTTAAGTCTTTGTGTTTTTAGAAGGACTATTGAGCTTGATAGAAAAAAAAGAAAATGCTTTTGAATCGTGCAGATAAGCTGTGAAAGGAACTGCTGGTCCTTTCAATGCCACAGGCACTGACAACATCTTGCCAGTTCACCTTTTGCTTTGGAATAGTGATTGTTTTATGGGAGGAAATGAAGGTGTCACCAGATGGGCCAGAACCACGTTTGGACGGACGGGTGGACGGATGGATGGATGGATAGAGCAGCGTTAGCCATACACAGTGCTTTTTAAAAGCAGTCTGGAGATTCTCACACCCTTCTCCCTCATCCCTTTCCCCCTCTGGTATTTTGCCTGCTGTATGAATTACGATTGTACTCCTCTGGAAATATTTTACAATTTAATATTGAGTGTAATTAAGAATATAATCACTGTTATCAAAAAAGGTATTTAACTCTGTTGTAGTTTCTTTATCATTCATGTGGATAAAAAGTCTATAATAAAAAAAAAAAAGAAAAGTATGAGATAATAGTTGAGCTTCCCTGTAATTTAATGCCATGCTTAGTCCACTGAAGAAAACAAATATCCCCAAGAATACATTTTTAGAAGTATTTTAATTCACAAATAATATGCTGAAGATTTTCATGGTGTAAATTTCTGCCTCTGGTTATCTTCAAAACACTCAGAAGAAGCAGATTTAGTACAGTTTCAGGACATGCCTTGTGGATCCACAGAAATAAAGGCAGTCAGTTGATTTTGAAGGCTGCATTCTCCCAGGTCTTTCTGTGGTGTCCTGCAGCACCCTGATTTTCAGGGCTTTTCTGAGTGAATCCATCTCCTTGATAAAAGTCTCAGTCCCAAACACAAAGGATCTCCCACAGCAGTACAGCACCACCAGCAACCACAAGTGGTTTCAGCCATACCTAGCAGAGTTTCTTTCTCAATATTCCCCTCATTCCCAGCAAACTCCTGTGAGATTTAATCACCTGGCTTTACAGTTCCTTGGAGCAGCTGGCAGAGCTGGGAGGCAGGGGAGGAAGGGCACAGCCTGTTTTCATGCCCTACCCTGCACAATTTTCTCTGGTGTTAGGTGAGCTGACAAGACTCACTGAACCAGCAGAATTATGGCTTTTGTGGTGTGGGAAAAAAAGCCAGCAAAACCACCAGAAAAGCTGGGCCAGGTCAGACCAAAATTGCACCTGTACCAGTAGCGTGTTCCCAGTAATAGAAGAAATCAGATACTTTGTGAAAGCACACCAGCAATTAGAGATATGTTCCCAGAATATTGTTTTAGCTACTAATGATTTACTGCTTATGGGTTTTCTGACCTAGACTTGATGTCTTGCTTTTAATAACCCTCAATGGATTTTTTAATTCCATGGACACAACCAGTGCCTTTTTAAGACCTAGGCACGCTTTTAGCAGATTACAGCATCTTGTGGTAATAAGCTCCACAGTTTAAATACAGCTTGTGGGGGGAAAACCAGAAAAACAGCTTCTGATGATTGGAGCTGCCAAATTTAGCCTCATTTTATGCCCTGGGCTTCTTGTACTGGGTGAGACAAATTGCCTGTTGACTACTGGCCATGCCTGTCCACTTTCACCATGTCTGACATGATTGCATAGGCATCTACCAAGCCTTTTTGGCTGTCATTTTTCCAGGTTAAGTTGCAGCCATCCCTCCAACATGAGCAGCCCCATAGCTCTGTAGTCTTCATGTACCTTTTCCCAATCAGGTGTATCCTTTATGAGATGCAGAACTAGCTGCACAGAATACTCAGGATACAGGATACTCTATAGATTATTGCACAGAGTGACACTGTGCTGCTTTCTGTGATGAATGAACCCGGCTGCAGGGTGGTGGTAAAAGTCTCTTACCACTATAGATCAAAAATTTTGCCCAGACATAAAGTAATCCCGTTGCTCAATAAGAAATTACCGCCCTAATGGCTTCTGAGTGCCAGAGCTCCTGGATGTGGTCAGGCGTGCAGAGCAACCCCCTCTGTCCCTCACCATTTGAGAACCAGCCTCTTCAGGCCCAGGAGCAGACACAAAGCACCTAAAGCAGATTTATTTGTTCTCTGCTCCCAGCTCAGCAGTGTTTAGACCGTCGTGTTCCCCAGGGACTTCCCAGGGCACAGCCGTGTGTGCTGGTGGAGTTGTGGAACCATGCATTAAATGCGCAGCTCACACCAATGACAGATTGAATAAGCAACAAATACGCTTCAAATTGAACACTCAAACTCAAAATGTCCAATTTCCACTTGGTTATTTATGCCCACTCAGGAAATGGAAGCACCATTTACCTGGTTTGTAGCTGATTCACAGACCACAATGGCAAAGGCTGTGGTGGAACATATATCACAGAACTAAGCATGAATGAGGTGTTTTGAATTAAAAAATAATTCCTCATGCTGATAAAGGTCAGGAACGTGATTCTAGAAAACAAATAAGGAGAGGCCTCCACCTAAACAAATCACTTGGATAAATATCCAGGGAAGCTTCTTATCACCAGTCGCTTTTTGTTTGCTTTCCTCTTGTACCAAAGCTTGTACACATTAAAGTGAAAAGGATCCCATTAAACACTGTTGTGTTTCACCAATTCAACCTTTCCACCAGCTGGCATCACAAATAAAAGTTTAAGAAAAGGATACTGTAAGATTTTCCCAGTAGCTGGTGTGGGTATATCTCCAGCACACCTACCCTGTGTCCACACAAATCGACTTGAACTCAGCTAGCTCATCACAGTGGCCTTGGCAGGGTTGTGTTTGAGCCCACTGGGGAGCACTTCCCAGCATGGCTGGGGAGTCACCCCAGACCTGCAGCCTCCCCTGAAGGCAGTTTGGCGGTGGCCATCCTCTGCTGGAAGGTGACAGTGCCGGGGTGTGGCTGCAGCTCCCCGGTGCCAGGCGGGAATGGTCCCAGGCACAGCTGATTTGCTCACACTGCTGCTGCCCTTAGCACAAAGTGAATGACTTGTTGGTGTGGAAAATAAACACTCAGCTTTTCTGACACATGACGTGCAGCTTGTCAACACCTTGAAGAAACCTGCGTAAGTGACCAAGTGTCGCCTCTACAGCTGCTGTCACAAGAGAGGCAAAAGGTAATAGCAGTCTCACCAGCCTCAGTTTCAGCCTTCTGGACACCAAAATCCTCTGAGAATGGCAAAACCCACAGCACAGGCTACACACTGAGCTGTGATTTGAATTTCCAAATGCACTGGCAGTGCCACTTTTTACCCCACAGTGCTGTGTTCCCGTGAACTGCCCACAACACCTCTCGGGTGGGCTCTGTCCTCGAGATGTGGTGCTGCTTCTCCAGGACCTATGGCTTGCATTGTTTACTTCTGAGATACTTTAGCACAGCTATTTATGTTGGTGAAGAAGTGCACCGAGAAAAACATGAATATTATGTGCTTTCCCTTATTCCAGGAAATGGGGAACAGACCTTCTCTCAGGAACAAAATTTTATGTGCCTTCAAGCCACCTCCCTCAAAGACCCTTTCTGCCTTTTGCTGACCTTGCTCTAAAATGGAAGGCGCAATCCGCACAATTCTTGAATGTTTTTGGTTGAAAGGGATCTTGAAGCTCATCCAGTTCCACCCCCTGCCAAAGGCAGGGACATTTTTCACTAGTTCAGGTTGTTCCAAGCCGCATCCAGCTTGGCCTTGTGAGTCATGAACAAGTTATTTGAAGCAGGCAGCCTATCTGAGCATTTACTGCTTTTGAGATTGATCACACTGATGAATAAATACCTAGATGATTATAAAAAAGGTATCTCTTGTAGAAAAAGTTTCTTCAAAGTGTTAAGGTAAAGATCAATAAGTTTTGTCTGAGCTGGTTATGGCAAGCAGGATAAGGCCCTGGTAATTAATAGCAAAAAAAAAAATCGCTACACCTTTTTTTTTTTTTTTAATTACTGATCAAGTAAATTCCTGCACTTTTTAGAGTTCAGATTTCTTTGGGGTTATTTTCCCTATTCCACATTTTTTATCTATTGTAAAACCTTGAACCAGCTGTGCCAAAAGTTTGGTATAAATCTTGCAATGTACAAAAAAATAACTTCTCAGAAAACCTGTATTTTTCAGGCTGTATCACCGAGGAATTAACAAAAACAAAGTGAAATGACTGTCTTTGATAAAAACTCTCACCCTGCTGGCTTTTAAAGCAGAATTACTCTGCTAAGAAAAGCTTTTGGGAGAGCTCCTGTAGGACATACCACTATTCTCCCATCGTCTCCTGCAGCTTTTCTTTCCTCCAGGAGGTTTGTCCATAGATTTTATGCCCAGATGAGCATGGCAGGGGATTGGAACAAGATGACCTTTAAGGTCCCTTCCAACCCATATGATTCTATAATTCTACATATATTTCGACACTGTTTCAGGCAACTGCCTTGGATTATTCAATCCAATGTTGACAGGAATTTTTTTTTTTATTATAGTAATATTATCCTTGATGCACACCCTCATATATGAAATTTTCGATCTCCGAAGCGCTAGCCAAGTGTTCACTAGTAAGAAAAACCTACAGTGGTGCTGAGAAGCCCTGTCCTTTCATACAGCTCACATCCTTGCGACCTGTGGTGTGTGCCTCTGTGGCTTTATGCACATTTGGCTGCCTGCCCTGGTCTCATTGGGATTGTTGTTATCTGTGCTGGCAGTTTTCAGTGGTGGAACTGCACCCAAGCCATGTCAGATAAGGTGTTTTTTGCAGGAAAGAGCTGCCTCCTCCACCGCAGCTCCCCACATCGTGATCTCAAGCTTCTTCACAAAACTGAGTTTGAGGTGAGATGACACAAGGATAAGAAAGAAAAAAAGGAATATTTACTCACATACTAAACTTTTTTAAAATAAGACTATTCACCTTCAGTAATATCGAGAGCATCCATTGTTTTTTTCCTTGTTGTCTCTGGAAGTTCAATAGGAGTGAATTTCCATTCACAAGAGAGGAACACGTCCCAGTTGTTTCCACCACATCTTCACTCTGGGCATGCACAAGACATGTCAATCCCCCATGCAGATGGTCAATGGCTTTCAAGAGTGAGGTCTACTGTGTATTTTGCAGCTTTTTCTTCAGAAACATTGTCTGGATACCAGAGAAATCATCTGAGATTCCCATTAACTTCAGTGACCTTTGGATCAGACTCAAGAATCACAAATGGGTTCCACAAAGCAATCTCAGCTTTGATTTGAGCTTTCCCTTTGTTTGATAAAGAAGGAAAGTGCTGGCACCTGCCTGAACACAAAGTCCTCCCTGCTCAGGAACTCTTCTGTGGCATGTTCAGGCTTAAAGCCAGACACGAGTCCAGCAATTCCCTGCAGGAGAGAGAGGAGGTTCATACAGACCAAGTGTCCTCCTTTACAGGAGACACTCACATATGTCTGCAGGCCTGCTTTTTGCTGCTCATCTCTCTGTAAAATCTATTTGTAAAATCTATTTCATGAAGTTAATTCACTGTTTTCTTGAGCCACGGAGGGAAATTCACCGTTGTGGTCATTCTCTGGACTGAGGATGCCTGAAACCCTTCCAAACAATCTCCAGGGGACTGCGAGAGCTGCTTGGATCCTGTTTGTTACTGTGACGTAAGAGGAGCTGGAATTGTTGTGCACCTATTTGTCTAGGCACAGCAGAAAACCTGTCAATCTCTATTGTTTTGAAATACCTGCCAGTCTGGATCTTACTAATGTTTTGTTTGTGCCTGCATTAACGGAGAAAGGGTCTCCACCCTGGAGCACCACTCCTTCTCTGACCACAGAGCACAGGCAACCACAGCCTTTCATGAGATAACTCAGTGCAGCTGCTAGCTCAGCCCCAGCCTGGCAGAGGGAATGGGGACTTCTGCAGAGCAGAACGAGGTCCAGAGCTGTGCAGATGTGACCTCCCTAACAAGGGCACGGGAAGGGATGGACACTTTGGAGATAAAGTCATGTTGTCCTCCTGCCCGTGGTGCGGTGAAGCCAGGCTGCAAGAAAACACCAAAATGAAGCACTTTTGAAGCCCTGAACTGGCCATCTCCATCTGACAGCTCCAAAAACAGCTCCTTAAACTCCTGCCTGGTTCCCTTCTGTGCAGAGAGCCAGGTCAGACTGTGGAACACCCAGACAGCAAGGACAGGGCTCAGACCTGGCACAGACTCATGGGCTTCCCTTGCCTGGAGAGCACCCAAACCTGCCCTCTGCATCCAGACCTCTGCAGAAGACCCAAAGGCAGCCCTCCTGGGACACAGCATGTTTCTGCAGCAAGTCCTGGGCACCAGCTACAGAGGCAGTTTTGCTGGAGGAGCTCGTGCACATCAGAAGGGGTGCCGTGCCCTGTGGAGCCCTCTCAGGCTCCTGGGTGGAGTGCCTCCTGCTCCACCAGAAAGACTGTGAAAATAATTGCTTATCCAAAGGATGGTGAGTAAAGCCTTTATTTGATCCACCTCCACAATTTATTGATTGTCTGCACACGGAAAAGATTACCCTGCCCTATAAAAACCACCGAGAGAAGGAAGCAATCAACAGAGGCAAATGAAGTGAGCAATTAGTCTGAAACCCTTCAGACCAGCTTTACTTTCAGGCAAGGTTTGAGCAGTGTCATGCTGACACAAGGATCTTCAGCAATCACAAGGTAATCCACAGATTTGTAATCTAATTCTGCTTTATATTTTAATTTTCATGGTGTATTTTCTTGACTTATTTTTAAGTGCAAGGGTGGCACTAAGGTTTTCCTTAGGACATCTTACAGATGAGACAAAAAGATTTGGTGTCTTGGGGGGTTGGAGGACTCTCTAGTAAGCAAGTTGATTTTCCATTCTCAGTAACACTCAGCCCAGCTCTCCCTGGGGAGAGGGAGAATTTCTCCAGGGGAAATTCCACTTGACATCCTGGAGCAGATTCTGGGCTGACATTTCATTTCATTCACGTGCACTGATGGACAAGAGGCAAAGCCTGGATGGTTTACTTAGCTACTGCTTCTGGAGGCAATAAAAAAGGCTCTCTGTCCTGGGGCAAATTGGCCAGGATTAGATGAAAGTATCTGCTAGATATGTCAGAGCATGTTGTTGGTGTTGTTGGGTTGCTTATCCGTTCCAAAACTCCATCCCTGGAAGTGTCCAAGTCCAGGTTGGAGTAGAGGCTTGGGGTAACTTGGTCCAGTAGAATGTGTCTTTAAGGGTTTTTAGGCTTTAAGGTCCTTTCCAATACAAACCATTCTGGGATTCTCTGATTCTATAAAGATTAGATGCCACGGATAAACATGAAGCCACTCAAGGCAGTGGAAACTCATTGCCTTAACAGAAGCATTCAGGTTTTTTGTGTTGGATTAACTTCTACCTTTTGGATCTGTCCCTTAACACATCTTGCTTTAATCTCCAGATAAAGATAATTCACATTAGAGATAGTGAAATACTCAGGTGTCATAAAGGAATCTGACCTAAATATGCTGGTTTTGAACATTAATCTGGGATCTGATTGTCTCTTTTTTTGCTTAATTTTTCAGGATGGCCCCTGCTGGTGGTGAAGATTTGTACGACACTGTGAATTTCCAGGAAGAAGGTGTTTTACTCCCCAGTTTGTCTCCATCAGTGTTTTAAATCAGTTTTGCAGTGTTTTTTTGTGTGGTGACACTGCTGAGCATGTTACCAAGTCTGCCAGGTTATAGATACAGAGTGTTGCGTGGGCTCAAAAGGAGTGGATGAATCAGACACGGCAGACATGCTTCTCTTGGGGTTTAGGGTGGAAAGAACGGTGGAACTAAAAGGAGGGGTTGCAGTAGAAAAGAGTGGGAGCTTTTGAAGCAGGGATGTGAGCCAGTCTTCATTCTTTTAAGTTTGGAATTATATACAAGAGTAAAAAAGGACGGAAACAGATTTAAAAGGGTGGAGGTGGATGGAAAGTGCAGGCTAGACAGGCAGTAAGATTCAGGATCGTGCTTTACTATAAATAGGTGGATAATACATGAAATGACTTTGTGGTCTAACAGTGCAGGGCAGACTTTCCCACCCCGAGATCCACAGGGCTGCATTTCAGTCTCAGTCCTGAAAAGCAGCTCTGCTTTGTTCTTTAGCAGATAAAAGACACACAAATTCTTTAACTGAACTGTGAGATTTTTGAAGAAAAAACAGTTCCAGGAATACCCTTTTAACACAGAGCTATTCACCCCCTCCCACTCACAGTTTGAGCCAAAGGACTGTCAGTATTTTCAGCCTGTAGCAACCTGTAGTTTCACAAAAGGCTGTGCATCCTGAAGCTGTTTGTTGGCTCACCTGTGATTTCTCTTCAAGGTTCACCACCCTCCACCTATGCCATTGTCATGGTGTCCCTCAGTGGAAGCCTTCTGCTGCTGGTTGCCATCAGCATGGCAATAAGCGTTCTCCGGAGGTGAGTGTCATGGGAGAAGAGAGAAATCAGGGTTGCCATGGGAATGAGTGCAGGGATGAATTCCTGCTCGAGCCAAGAGTGATCAGGCAGCCCAGGGGAACAGCCTGCCAAGGCCTAGTGGGGCTCCTTGGGGTCTTCCTTTGGCCTAGAGCTGGATGGGATAACAGCGGCTGGAGAATCACTAGGGTGGATGCTTGGGTAATAGCAATTTAGGGCAATGACATTTGGGTTTGTTTTATATGTGGTCCAAATTCTTCTCCCCACCCCCAGATTTTTTTATTCTCCATCTCTCCATCTCTCCATCTCTCCATCTCTCCATCTCTCCATCTCTCCATCTCTCCATCTCTCCATCTCTCCATCTCTCCATCTCTCCATCTCTCCATCTCTCCATCTCTCCATCTCTCCATCTCTCCATCTCTCCATCTCTCCATCTCTCCATCTCTCCATCTCTCCATCTCTCCATCTCTCCATCTCTCCATCTCTCCATCTCTCCATCTCTCCATCTCTCCATCTCTCCCTATATATATATCCATATCTATATCTGTATATCTAGATATATACATATATAGATAGATAGATATATATAGATATACACATGTTTAGTTATAATGATATAGATACGTATTTAAATTTTATAGAGGAAAATTAAGACATCCAAGCCCCTGATTCCTCAGTAATGCCAATGTTTTCATTGTTTTCAATGACCTGAAATCACAAAAAAGAGGGACTTCCCTTGTGATGTCCATTTCTATAAAGAGAGGGCAAATTATAAGTTTTGTGGAGTCTCTTCAAGCAAAAAATTTGTTTGGTTTTGGTTTGAATGCATCTAGCCAAATGAAGCACAGTGATGAGGTCGTAGGATGTGGTTTCTTAAAGGGCAGAAGATTAAGGGAAAAAGGAATGTCACCTCCATAATTAATTAAATTAGCTCTATCCCAGCTATCAGTTCTGTACGGACATAAATTACATTGTGTTATTAACTGACTTGGCTTCGAGATACCAATAGCTCCTCATGCTGATCAGACACCCAGTTATTTGTTTTTCTCCACTTCTGTTGCGCCAGGCGTTGTACATCAAATTATTCCTCCAAAGACCTCAGAACACCTGTGGTGGTGGAAAGAGTTACAGTGGCAAACTGCAGCTCTGGCAAGATTTCAACTGTGGATTTGACTGGCCCGATGTGCATAAATTACATTTCTTACAAGCAAAATGTGTGCCCAGCCAGAGTTTGCCATCTCTGAAGAGACAATTTCCTTTTCTGATGCTTCTCCTTTGACAACACCCCCCCCAGTTCAGTGCCAGAGCAATGATAGCCCACAACTTCTTCCATTTGCAGCTTTCTTCTGGAGAGAAAAGGGGATAAAGGCTCAGGAGATGTGTGCTACTGAGTGGATGGACTGACATGTTGCACTTCATTTTCTCCACCAAAGTGCTGGACTGTGAACTCATACCATAAAAGTATTAGAAAATGCAGGAAAATCAAAGTTTTTTTTTTAATGGAAGTGGAGAAAAAGCATAGATACATGTACCTTTACTCTGTGACGCATTGTGATAAAAATTTGCTGCAGAGATTTACGTCTTTTTCTTATTGCCTCTTTTCTGTGGGGTGAGTCATGGGGAAAAAACACAAGACGGGGAATTCTGGTTATTTTTGCAAAGATTTCCTGATCCCTCTGACTCACTGAGAGCCCCATACCTTATGCTGAGACCTGACCTTCTGTACATGGTTTCCTATTAACTGCATGACTCCAACTTGCTAATGCTCACATTATCCTACAGGCTGCAGCCTCCAGAGTCACCAGGCCTGTGATTTGGTTTTTACCCACCCACTTTTACAGCCTGGGGAAAAAGACCATCTATTAATCTTTAAACTGAGTGCCGTGATTTTCCGGGCACTGATGACCTCTTTTTGTGACATCAGCCTGCCTGGCTGTCCTTCTCGTTCAGGTGGTGGTTCCAGGGGATCAGGCTGGGCTGGGGTCTGGGTCCAAGAGGGATCAGTGTGATCCCTGGATCTGGCCAGCCTGTTCCAGTTCCATGCCCTTTGCTAACTGCTGCTGGGAGCCCCTAGGCTGTGTTTCCTCCTTCTCCAGGCTTGGACAGGGACACTGTGCCCTGGGGAAGCTGCTGATGGAAGGTCTGATCCCACTGGGACACACTGGGACACCAAAACACTTGTGTCACCTCCTCTATACAGCACCTATCAAAGGAGAGACTTGGGGCAGGCACAGGAAGGTGAGGCTGTCCCGCACAGATCCACATTTCATAGCCCTGAGGGAAAATCTGTGCCACAAAGGTGGCTGGGCTTCGGCCACCACTGCAGCTCACGCCGTGTTTGTCCCCAAAAGGGCTCTTTGAGTGACTTTTCTGTTAGCAGAGGTAGCAGCCAGACCTGATTCCAAAGCTGTGGGCACACGTCAGCCATCCCTGGTCCTTTGATGTAAGCTGTATTTCAGCTCAGAATATTTCTACTGGCACCATTCTCCCTGCTCCAGCAGAAATGTGTGTGTGCAAGCCCATGGTGGCAAACACCAGCTCAGTGCCTGTAGGAGTTTGTGTTCCTTGAGTCTCCCTCCCTCTTTCCACTCCTGTATGTAGTGAGCTGCTCCTGCCTGTCCTCTGCTGTAGCACCAGCCTCAAACACCCTTCTCTTTGCACTCCTTAATACCCCTGCCTTTTCTTCATGCTGCTCACTGCACAGAGACTAAATCCCCCACCTTTCAAAATTCATGGAGCTGTTTCCCCATCCTCTAAATCCCTCCCTAAGACTCTCTGCTGCCTCCATGCCTGAAAATCCTACCTGTCTGTCAGCACTGAGGCAGGGCTAAGCAGTGACTGGTAATTCCCTGAAAAAATCCATTTGTTTCCTTGCTGCCCCACTCCCCACGTTGGCCTGCTTTTGATATCCACGGTCTTCTGGCTGAGACATGGATTGGAAAATCCCTGTGCCTTCCTCTGAAAAACATCTGCACGGCACTGAGCATGACAGGATTTGGTTCTGGACTGGTGTATTCCAGTGCAAACGCAACACAAACAGCGCCAATAATAATAGAACAATGTCAAGTCACAGAGATGATCTTTAACCTCCCCTCCAGCTCAAACCATTCCCTGATTCTATGACAATTCCGTGCTCTTGGTGGTAGCAAGATGACCAACAGCATGTGTGTCTGTGTCTGTTTCTGTGTCTGTGAGAGAGAGAGAACCAGGCAACAAAATGACTTTTAAAGGCTGTTATGGTTACAGAGTCAAGTAATTTAGGAAAACAGCATTGCTAAATTTAGGTGTAAATCCAAAATTGTGTGTGGTTTTTCACTTTGTTCCTCAGTCCCCAGGCAGTCTTTTTGTGTATGAAGCCCTATTCTTGTATTCTCAAGTCTCAGGGAGGCTGTCAGGCTGTGTTTTTGGAGGGGTAGCTGTTCCTTTCTCAAATAAGCAAGGACAGAGGTGACCCATGAGTCACGGACAAGGCAAGGCTCTTTTCTGTACGCAGCTGCTGACAGGTAAGGACCAGACACACATTCTCCCAAATGTACAAAATCCTACTGCATTCCCAGCTTTGATGGTTTAAAAAAACCCCATTGAGTGACATTAAACCAGTCACTCAATTTGTGCTTACCAGGGAAGTGTTACATCAGTTGGATGCACCATTAACTTTACAGCTCTTCGACAGTGCTATAGGTGTGATGAGTAAGGGATGACAAAGGCTTTAGTCTAACTATGAAATTTAGCTATTAGATTTATTTATAGCACCTGGCTGAGACACAGAACCTGATCTTTTTCACATATGCAGAGATTTTCAGTTAACAAAATTACTTATGGTAGGAGTCGGTAAAAAAGCTGCCACCAACAAAATGCATTTCTTTCCTCCCAGTTTGGGATTGTTGGCCCCAGTTTCCAGACTTTTCTGTGTCCTCAAAATTTCCTTACTGATAATTGTATATCTGGTTATGTACAATGTCTAAAGAAGGAAATGGTTAAAGCTAGTTCAGAAAATAAAGTCAGAGTATGGTGGTGGCAAGCAAGGTGAAGGGTATAGAGTCATAACAGCCTCCTTTGTCCTGGTATTTTCTCATCAGGATTAAACTCAATTGACCTTGAAGCCTCCCATGCAAGAAGCTTGGTTCTCATTAAGTGTAGGGAACAGTGAGACCCAGAGAGATGTGCTCTGAAAACACTGAATGAGAAACGGAGAGTAAAAAACACCAGTGCCTTCACAATACTTCACCAGCCTGAAGTTTAATCTTTTGACAATCTGTAAGGTGGTTTAAAACTCCCCTTTATGGTGATAGACTGCACCCTGCAGATGACACCAGGGGAATTTACTTTGCTGAAACACAACACCTTAATGAAGCTAAAAAAAAAAGCCCCTTTCCTTCTAGTGCAAGCAACTTTATCTGGTTTTCCCTTCAACCACGTAATGTGATTCAGAGGTAAGACTTGTGTGGTTGCTAAGTTGCCATGATGGATTTCACTAAGGGGAAAATCATGTCAAGTTTATGTCAGCTTGATGGCAGCTGTTCCTTGGAAATACATCTTAATTATGGGTAAAAATACTAAGCCATAACTTGTATACTTATTGCAAAAACCTAAGGGTTTTTTTTCCAGGGTCGTAACTCTAAGCATTAACTCTTCACTGAGGTTTGCATTTATTTATTTATGGGTTGGATACTGTAAGGAGGTAGCCCAGGAAATGCTACTTGATAATGGTGGTTATTAGATGTCTATATTAGTGACCCCCATATTCATCTGTATTTAATTATAGCATCACTGCCAGAATGCCCTAAGTTTTG
Organism: Pseudopodoces humilis; assembly: GCF_049639895.1. Lineage (NCBI taxonomy): Eukaryota > Metazoa > Chordata > Aves > Passeriformes > Paridae > Pseudopodoces > Pseudopodoces humilis. The sequence goes on along the minus strand of NC_142203.1, from coordinate 75,488,008 downwards.
TGTGAGGACAAAAGACAGCTCTGTCTGTGAGACCATCATATGTCACCACTCAGAACTTCTTAAAAATTAGTAGTGACCTTCGGGATGAAATTCTTCAGGCCAACACTTTCTCTGCCTGTACGGAGTTTGGCAAACTCAAGACAAGCCTCTTTTTTTTGTTATTTACAGATGGAAAAAGATTATTTGAATTATAACACACCCCACCCCCAAATTTTGTGTTAACAGGGATAACAAATTTTGGGGGTGGGGAGCTCTGGGCAACTAGAAATGGCACCATTTTAAAAGTTAAAATAGTGGGTTTTAGGAGTCTTGCAGTCATAGAAAATTTAAAAACCTAGATGAGAAATAAAGAAGCTGTGTTAGAACTCCTGGGCCTGCAAGTGTGTGTTCTCCTGTGCCACTACACTTGAGTGTTCCCACTAACTGCTGACTTACAAAGTTAATCATACACATAAGAGTTTTCAGAACCAGAGCCAGCATTTGGGAAGAACAATGAGTTTTCGTGTAAGTAAACACTTCAGTACAGGCTTCAAAAATACTGAGCTTACTGGAACTGAAATAGATGTTTTAGTCACTACCTTGAATTGAAACTGTATTCCTTTTTGAGGCTGAAATGACAATGCTTTTAACCAGATGACAGAACTCTGATGAATATGCTTGATTCTCTATCTCCCTTGTTTAATAACAGCAATTTTGGGAGTAAACTATAAAGAAAATATGCTGTGGTTCTGATGATGGGGTGCTTTATCTTTATTCTATTATTAAAATGTAATGTTATTTAACAGTAATGATTATTAAGATACACAATAGTGTGACACTGACTGTACCAAAGTGGGTGTTTTGGAAAGGAAAGATGAACACAAGAAGAAGCTGAGGTGTGGGGTTTCTTCACAGCTGATTCATATGGTGTCTGAGCGTCTATTGATTATATATACCTGACAATAATCGGAGTATCAGATCATCACTTGCTGGTGAGGGGATCTTCACACAGAGTGCAGAGACACAATATTTGTAAATGGTGAATAATTTGTCCAGGTTGTGTCAGAAGTCTGTGGCAGGGCTGGGAGTCGAGATGGGGTCTCTCCAGTCCACCACACTGAGCACAAAGTTATCTCCTCTGTTGGAGAGGATGGGTCTAATAACCATAACCACACAGTGATTATGCAAATCATTGTGCCCTGGCTGAGTAATAAAAGCTACCAACCATCCGGAGTTAAGGGGCTTGTGTACTGTGTGATTACTGGGAAATAAAATCACGGGGGTTATGCAAATCACCCTTTTCAGCCCATTGGACTGAAAGAGAAAAAGGGAAAAAAAATGTCTACTGGTGCATCAAGAACTACACTGGGATAACTGTGTAACTACAATACAGGGATAACTATATAACTACAGTAGCTAAAACAGGGATACAGTATCCCTGAGCTCCAGTTGTGATTATTTTTGTTGTTTGACTGCAGAACCACCCAGAAGCCCTGATCAATCCAGTGTTAAAGGTAATTGTTTTCTTTTGGGTTCTGCTTTGGGTTCTGCAGCACTACATGTTGGACAAACAGCATCTGGGATCTGGGCTGACTTTTGGCTAGAAACCTCAGTCAGGATAGAAGGAAAACCAGTGTATTGAGAAAACACATAGAAAAACCCCGGTGTACATAAGACTTAATATCAGTATAAGCTCATGTATTTTTGCATATGCAGTGTTTATGGTGTTTTATTAATTCTACTAGCACTGGATTGCTGATGATGGATGGCCAAAGGGGGCTGCCCCACACCGGACGATGTCTCACTGCCAGCTCCCACCACCGGGAGACGCCACGATACCGACGGAGGATGATGAGGATGAGCCTTACTCCCGCTCTGAATCCAAAGGGCACTTGCTACATGGCGAGCGGAGCTTCCCATGTCACAGCCTACGCTGTGAGGTCCATGGGGCTCCGAGAGATCCACGGACTTGAGAAATCCACGGGGCTCCGAAGGACCCACGGACCTGAGAAAACCACGGGGTTCCAAGGGATCCATGGACCCGAGGGACCCATGGATCCAGCGGACCCACTGGGCTCCTAGGAACCCATGGGGATCCGAGGGATCCATGGACCCGAGGGATCCACAGGGCTCCACGGGCTCCATGGACACAAGGGAACCATGGACCCAGTGAACCCAAGATGCTTTGACGGATCAATGGACCCAAGGGATCCAAAGGTCTCTGAACGACCAATGGACCCGAAGGATCCACAGGGTTCCAAGGGATCCATGGATTGAAGGAATTGACGGATCCGACGGACCCAAGGGGTTCTGATGGAACCACAGGGCTCCGAGGGATCCATGAACCCGAGGCATCCACAGACCCAATGAGCTCCGAGGGTCCCACAGGGCTCTGAGGGACCCACGGATTCGAGGGCTCCACGGGGCTCCAAAGTACCCACGAGCGTGAGGCATCCACGGATCCAATGGACCCAAGGGGCTCCATGGGACCCGCGGGGTTCCGAGGGACCCACGGAGTCGAGGGATCCACAGGCATCCAAGTGATCCATTGACCAGAGGGATCCATAACTCCAAAGGACACAGGAGACTCCAAGGATTCCCAGGGGCACCGAGGGATCCACGGGGCTCTGCGAGATCCACGGGCTCGAGGGATCCACAGGGTTCCGCCGGACCCGAGGGGCTCCGAGGGATTCGGGGTCCCGAGGGATCCGCGGGCAAACCCAGAGTGGAGCACGGCTGCCGGCAGCAGAAGGCCACGCCCACCAGGGCCAGCCCCCTGCCAGTCCCCGCCCTTCGGGGGCGGGAACGGCGCTGCAGAGAGGCCACGCCCCCAAAAAGCCACGCCCCAAGTGCCCCGGAGCCCCAAGCCACGCCCCGAATTTGCCCCGCCCCGCGAAGCCCCGCCCCCTCCGTGCACACCTAACGCCCTGTCGCAGCTGATAGGCCTGCCCCCATTAAAAGCCCCGCCCCTAGCCCATAGGATGGCTCCGCCCCAGCACGCCCCGCCCCCTCACGACCCGTGAGGAGAGGCTCCGCCCCCAGCCCCGCCACGTCTCTCTCGGGCGCCGCTCCCGATCTTGCTCGCGGTGCCGCTCCCGGTCCCGCCCCGCTGGGCCATGGCGTTCACGCTCTACTCGCTGTTGCAGGCCTCCCTCCTCATCGTCAATGCCGTGGCCGTGCTGCACGAGGAGCGCTTCCTTCGCCACGGTGAGCTGGGAGGGCCGCCCGGCCTGGGGGGTGGACGTGGTGGCCGCGGCCCCGCCGCCGCTGCCTGCCGGTGGGAGCAGCAGAGCGAGGGGGAGGGGTTTGGGATTCAGGGTGGGTTTGGGCTTTGGGGATGAATTCCCAGCCGCTTCCGTTCTACCTTTGTCTCTCTCTCTTCCCCCCCCCCCCCCCCCCCCCCCTCCCCCCCCATAATTGCCCTTTTTTCTTATCCATTTTTAACTGTTTCACTCCCCTTCGTGCCGCGGCTCGGAATGTTCGGTGTCCTGCAAAGGTTTCCTTTATCTTGTCGTGCCCGGTTCTTGATGAGATGGCGGCTCTCGGCCCTTGGGATTCCCAGGGCTGGGCATGCTTGCCCTTCAAAAGAAGCCAAAGCCCTGCAAAACAGAGTAAATCCACCGACAAAGATCTGCAAAGCTGTGGGGGGGCAAAAAATGGCCAATGATCCACGGTTTCCCAGTTCATTGGTGTGGAGAATCCTGACTTCTCCACGTCAGGCTGAGCCAGGATTTTTGGCAGGCGAGCAGAAAGACATCCCTTTTTCCTGCTCCCCGGTTGGATTTGCTTCAAGGGATCTGCTCAGTTTGGGTTTGGGCTTTTCTTTTGCTCTCCTGACGAGCAGCTGGAATTAAAAAAGGGAGATGTGGGAACTAGTGGGATGAGTGAAGCCACTTGTCAGTCTCGTGAGGCTTGGGAATGTAGCTCCAGGCTTATCTCAGTGGGAAGCAGCCACTGGCAAGGCTGGTGAGGGAGACCACTCGCCCACCACCCTCAGTTTGGTGCCAGGGAGATGAGAAAGGGAGAACAAAAATCATTCAAAAGTGGTCTGTGGGGGAAAAATAAACAGAGTGGGCAGTGGATCTTGGGGTATTGAGGGCTGCTCCTTGCTCTGCTCCTCCCCAAAATGATAAGGGCTGTGACCAGCAGGTCTTAGAAATCCCTGTGCCTGTCCCTAGTCCCATCATGCTGTGTCTAGGCATTGTAAAACTTCAGGACTTAGAAAAATTCCAAATTTTTTTCCTTGAAAGTTCTAATTTTTTTTTACAGCAGTTGCAAAAATCATCACCCCGATTTTGTAATTTGCACTGGCCGTTTTTCTCTCGTGTGGCCTCTTCCTCAGTGCTGAAGCATCATCACTTCACTCCCAGCAATTACTTGCTGTTTTATTTTTCAAGACTATGAACATGTTGCAGTTGTTTTAGGGTTTATTTTGACAGCTGTTTTTTTTTAAGCCAAGATGAAATCATCTATTACTCTGGGCACATAGGGAACAGTGGCATATTGCAGAGGTGAGGGTTTTCTTTACAGAAACACGGATTTTTCACTCCTTAACTTGAGGTTTAGCAGCTTTCACCCTATTGTACTAAAATATGCTCGTGAAATAAAGCTAATTGGGTTGTCTGTGTTGGTATAAACTACATTCAGGATAAATTGCTCTTAAAAGTGCAGCATTTGTTGTGTGGTTTTGGGGTTTTTTTTCCTAACGTGTGTGTCTGTTTTTATGTGACCCAGTTGGCTGGGGAAGTGATCAAGGGATTGGAGGATTTGGAGAGGAACCAGGAATTAAAGCACAGCTGACAAACCTCATTCGATCAATACGAACCGTTATGAGATGTAAGGGCACAATATTTTCTATTATTATTATTACTGTTACAATCTGTAATGTCTTGTTTCTGCACTAATCTGTACTTCCTCTAGGCCTGGACTATCTTTAAGGGTGCAGGCTTTGCCTGAAGTGCCCTAATTCTAATAAAAGTACAAAAACATTTCCTGCCTCTGGCTTGCATTTCTCCTGCTGGGCTTTTGCCTTCTCTTGGAGTTCAGCAGCTGGGAGGAAGCTTGATGATCAACCAAAGTGTGCAATTAGTGTCAATCACCTTGTCTAAATCCAGTTTTATGGGAAGTACCGGTGTGGGAAATGTAATTCCGAGTTTAAGAAAGGCAAGCCAGGCTTATGTGCCTCAGAAGATGGAGAAAAATATACTTAATTTGTAAGTTACTGATAGTTCTTCATTATGAAGGACACCAAAAATTAATTTTGTAGATGATGGTAGAGAGGGAGTAACAAATCTTAACCTGTGCTGCCTACCACTCAGTAAAACTCAAAACATTTATTCTAAAGCACATTCTAAAGCCAAGGATAGAAACTGAATTTTAGATGGTTCACTTTCATTTGGAGAAAGAATTATTTGTGTTAAAGTTAAAAAAAAAATTAAAGGCTCTGGGTTAAAGTTAAAACAGGGTGTGGAAAAATATTTCTCCTGTTGCTTTCTACTAATATCTAGTATCCTAGGATTTGAGCCTGGCTCCTTCCACTGCTCCCAACTTTACATAGGAAAATTAAGTTTATTTCTAAAATTTTGACTGGTCCTGCTCCTTCTCCCAAGGTTTTATGAAGCTCTGTCATTTTGTGATGTGAAAAGGAAAAGTCTCACTATTAATTTCTCTTTTTTTCCCCTCTGCAGTGCCATTAATAGCCCTGAACTCCATCACAATCATTTTTCTCCTGTTGTTCGGTTGAAGACACCCAGTAGAGATCCTTTGGACATCCAAAGAAGCCAGTTGCTGACCACCACTGCTCCGAGTTCCCTGGAATCCAGCATGGTTTAGCTGTCAATCTGACATTCAACTTAATAAAAGACACTGTTTCTATTTATCCCATTTCCTAATGTTCCCTTGCAGTTTCATTAAGCAGGATCACGGGATCAATGCAACAATGCTGCAAACACATTGGACTGTGACCAGTTCTGTTGCTGCCTGTTCATAGTGTTGATTAATTATTAGAGTAAATGTCATAGGATGTTGCAGTGACTGGCAATGGGCTGCAGCTTTTAAATGCCTCGTTACTCAGGGATGAATTTCCTTCAGTACGCTCTCCAATTTGTTTTTAAATTGAGGAAGACAGCAATCTGTTTGTTTCCATTTCAATTACTACCATGGAACTGTTTAAGAGAATATGAATTAGGCTCTAGAAATGTGTTATAAAGAATAGTTGTTATAAAGGATTGAAGTCCAGCTGAGATATAGAGGGAGATAAAACCAGCTGGGTAAAGTCCTGATTCAGGTTAACAATGAAAGCTGAATTTTCCTTCTTTGATTGGGGATTTTTGTCTTCCAAGTCAGTATTTCATACTGATGGTGAAGTCAGTTGAAAATGGGTGCAATTGCAGTGCAAAACTGAAAAAAAAAAAATTAAAAATTAAGAAAAAAAAAGCTGTACCTAGAGCTGGGTAACTCTCTGTTAACTTTGGGGATATTAGTGATTAACATTTGTTACTTTTCTGTCAAGGATTGTTATTATACTTTTTAAAATATGTATTAAACTTATGCGTGGTGATTACTGTGGTTGAAGTGGGGAACCATTTGTATTCTGAGCTTCCGGGAAACAATGCAGGGAGGTGAATACCCTGTGCTTTTCAAATGCATTTATTTGTGAAAAATCTGCGAATTTGCAGCCTTTTCTGTTACTGCTTCTTCCCCTGCCCTCCATCATCATCATCATTTGTTAAATTAACAGCTTTAAAAGTGCAACTGTGTGTGTGTGTGTGACTTAGCAGTTCTGTTGCAGAGAATGCTGCTAATTGCTTTCCAACCAGGTCTCATCTCAATTAAGACTGCTGAGTTAGGTCTGAATTGGAAAAGGTGATTCTCTGGTATCCTTTTAGAAAAGTTAGAATTCTTTGTCTGTTCCTCTGCTAAAGTGTTTTCCCTTAATTTTGAAGAGGGGAGGTCGAGGGAAACCTGTCAGTTTCATTATTTTAAAGCAGCTTAGTCAATCATCTTTTCTCCTGATGTCTTGATGACTAAAGCATATGCTGTTGTATATGAAGAATCTGTAAAATGTAAATGCATTTAATCATCTTCAATCACAGTTTTTTGCAGAGTAAAGTACATCCAGGAGAAGAGTTTTATGTTTTTTCCTTTTTTCTTAGTGATTTTTGTAAATAAATCCTAAATTTGCAAGTTAAGCACTCTCTTTCCTAACTCTCTATCTGTGTACAGTGGGGATATCTCAAAACTCTGCTTCATCCTGTTCCAAATACCAGAGTTATTGCTCTTATATGAAATACATAATTTTTCCCTCGTCTCTGTGGCACTTGGCAGTATCGTGTCTCTGCTGTGGAGCTGTGTTTTGGTTTATGTAGCAAACCCAATGAGACGTGGTAACACTGTCCTGAGGCAGAACAGGATCTTCGGGATCTTTAAATTTTAAAACACGTGGATCTGTTACAAGTAATTCCTTTAAGGTGATCTTTGTGTCAGTCAGAGGTGACGAGTGTTACAAATACATATATTGGCTTTTCACAAAAATACTGAAATGGATGTTATCTATATATAATGTTAAAGTAATTTTGCTTTAGTTTTTTATTTCTATTAACGGAACTTAGGCAAAGTAGTGGAATAGCTGATGGTTATGCTTGAACTGCTGCTTGGTTGGGATAACAGCTGATGCACACATGATGAAGACCCCTGCTACTGCTATGCCAGCAAACACACAGCCGTTAAACTTCACTTTATTTTTGTCTCCTATTGCCCTTTATTAAACTTTTATTTTATTAAACTTTATTAAAATTTTACCAGGAAAGTGCAGCTCATTTTTCACAACGAGGGTCCAGCCTGGCTCAGTTTTCACAGATCTGTCTTCCGTGGAAATGGGGCAATCTGTGTGTGGAACATTTTGTATTCCTGTGAAATTTTTTTGGAGAGAAAAGCAGCAGTTGATGTTTGCGTGGCTGTGGCACTGGAAGCAAGTGCCAAACTGTAACTCCATTTCTGCCTCTGTTGACTGTCAAAACTTGATTTGTTCTTACTGAAATAAAAGTGAGTACTAAAGATTACAAGCAGCAGCTTCAAAATAAAACGGGTGAAAAGTGAATTTCTCCTTGCTGTGCTTCCAGAGGGGCTGCACGCATGGGCAGAGCCAGCTGGGCACGTGCAGAGAGAAGGAGCAGCAGGAATCCCACGTTGGAGGCAAAACTGGGACGAGTTCCACCTGACAGGTGAAAAATAGCGATTCAAAGTGGGCCAGCAGCCAAGGACCAGGTGTGCAGGTAGGGAGCAGAGAGAGGGCGAGGGGTGTGCAGGGACAGCCGAGGAATAACCACGCTGCTGCTGTCTCCTCCTGTGGATTCCAGCCCTTCTGGAACAGCTCTGCAGCTAAAACTGCCAAAAAACATGGAACATGCAAAATAAAGTTATTACATATATAAACACCTTATATAGTAGTATATATATATACATATATACACCTTAGTAGTAGTTTGTAAATATATATATGTTACATTTATAGATTAAAATTCATATTACAAAAATATATAAACATGCATAAATGTAGAATTAAAGGTATAGAAATTTATTTACATATTCTTATGTGAATAATATAAGCGGATTAGTCACTATGGACATATCATGAATGTAATTTAAAACATTCAATTGTAGATATATAATGGGAATAATTTATTCCCAGTATCATATATATATACACTAGTTATCATGGATATATTGTGGGTATTATGTATCTATATATAGATATATATATATAGATATAACATTTTGTATATAACGTTTATATAAGTATAAATATATTTATAATAATAATATCGACATCTGGATATATTATTATATATAATAAGCATACAGGACATGGTATATTCATAATATACAGATTATTTATATATTATTGATAATGGCTTATGGTTATCCATAATGTATGACTACGGACATAAACATGTCCATATAGGATATAAGGAATATAATTTACATTATTATGATCATATCCACATATGATATGATTTTAAATTGTATATCTAGGATAAGGAGGCTGTAACAGGTATAACGATAGGGATATAATGGATAGAGCGGGTGTAATTTTTACAATTTATAACCATACCCATGTCACGAAACCCTCAGGGCCCTGCGGGCTGCCCCCCCGCGCTGCCTGTCGCGACTGCCGGACGCGGACCGGCGAGAGGCCCTCTGAGGGCTGAGGTCGGTATTTATTTATGGCAATAATCATTACATTTTGTTTTTCATTTGCCGCGCTGGTGGCGGGCGGGCCCGGCGCGGGGCTGGGCGGGCGCGGCTCTGCCAGGACCCCGCGGGCGGCGGGCAGAGCGCAGCGGCGGCGGCGGGAACGGGTCAGTGCCGGGGGAGCCGCGCTCCCTGCTACCCCCTCTCCTCCGCGTGGGCGCGTCCGTCGCACTCGGCCGCGAACGGGCGGGCGGAACCATCCGCGTCAGGAAAAGGGGAGCTCGCGGAGGTCGCGACTCCCCCGATAGGGAATGGGCCAGCCCGTGTGCCCGTTGTGAGCTGGCGGGAAGGGGCGGTACCATCTGATTGAGACGGGGGTTTTGTGGGACGGGAAGGCACGTCTCTGTGTCATCAGAATCTTTCCATCGCGCATATGTATTCCAGAGACATATATAACCATATCTATTTTTATAGAATTTATCCCTCTTTCCCTTAGGTTGTGTCTTGTTGTGTTCCTCGTGTCCTTGTCCCAGTGACCGGGGCTGGGGGGGTCCCTTTGTCCTGACAAGGTGAGTTTTCCTTGGGATGAGATTATGAAAACGGTGGTTCTGGAGGCCTTTTAGGACTTCCTTGGCACTTCATGAGCTTTTTCCTTAAAATTAGGCTGTGCTGGAAACTGGCTCTTCAGATAACTTCCATATTTCCCGGATAAATATACTGTGAACAGGAGAAGCAATGGAAATGTAGGGCAAAAATAAAATCACAGTAACAGTAGTAGTAGTAATAATAATAATAGTGGTAGTAGTAGTAATTTCTGTTGAAATTGATGGAGTTAATTAATCGTTTAGGAGTTCTCAGCTGTGTGTTCTCAACATGTAATTTTGGATTTCATATCAACAGATGTACAGTAAAAGAAGCACTTTTATTTTGAGAGCCAGCATGAATAATGGTAGTGGAATATCAAAATTTCGTGGTGTGTGTGTTTGTGTGTGTATGGTGTACCTGAGACAGCAGGTTCACATGACCATTTATAAAACTGTCTGCAAACATAAAACTGACAGAAATTTATTAGGGCAGGTTCCAGTCATGGTGTTGACTACTCCTCTTGACTTGTACTTTTTTTAAAGTATAAGCATGCTACATGTTATCTGTAACCAAACCAGCTGAACACAAAATTGTGGTCACTTGTAGGGTTGGCAGATCCCAGAGTGGTTTGGGTTGAAAGGGACCTTAAAGTCCCTCCAGTGCCACCCCTGCCATGGCAGGGACACCTTCCCCTGTCCCAGGCTGCTCCAAGCCCTGTCCAGCCTGGCCTTGGACACTGCAGGGATCCAGGGGCAGCCCCAGCTGCTCTGGGCACCCTGTGCCAGGGCCTGCCCACCCTCCCAGCCAGCAATTCCTTCCCAATATCCCAGCTGGGCCTGCCCTCTGGCACTGGGAAGCCATTGCCTGTGTGCTGTCCCTTCATCGCTTGGAAATGGTCTCTCTCTGCCTTTCCTTTCCCTCACGCACCGGAAAGCCAAAATCCATTCACCCCAAAGCTTCTCTTCTATAATCCCAGCTCTCTCAGCCTTTTCAGATGTTTGTTGTCTAATGATAGGAGAAAATGTTGCAGTATTGGTGCTGTATTGGACATTTTCTGAGAAACAGCTCCTCAGACTTTTTAATGGAGAAAAATTCAGTGCTTGCAGCACACATGAGGGGAAGTGTTTGTTTTTGGAGACAGGTGTTTGTTTTTCTTTAGCCAGGTGACTCAAACATCAGGTCTCTGTTCCTTCCCTGGTGCCTTTACCCTTCAAATGCTGGGTTTTATTTTGGGCTGAGTCTATGGAACCAGAAAAACAGGGCCTGGCTGTCCCTTTTGCAAGACCCTTCAAGGTGCTGGATATGTGTGAGTCCTGAGAGCTTCCAGGCTAAAAATCTGCAAAGTCCTGACTGTTAGCACTGAGCAGCCTCAGAGTGGATGTGGTGTGGGCTGCATCACCCTAGGTCTCTCTTGCAAAAATAAAAACCACAATATCCACTTTGGCAGAGCATTTTGAGCTTTACAGCCAGAGCACTGTGTCTTTATTTTCACTGTTGGTGTCGCTGGGACTTGCTGAAATATTCTTGCTGAATTGACTGATATTGTCTTGAGCCAGCAATCCCAGACCTTCTCCCCAGCACCCTTGAGTCATTCACAGAACTTCATTTTATTTTGTTTTGATGCACTTAAAGAACAAACAGCACCTGATTCCCACAGGGTCTTTTGGATAAAAACACCACCCCATCAATTATGTGGGTTTTTAAAAAAATTCTTCCTTTTATCCCCCAACCCAGAAGGGCTTATTTCATGCTGTGAGTGATGTTGGCAGCAGTGAGGTGCTTGTGGAGCCCCTGGGTGCTGTCCCTGCTGTGTGCTCAGCGCTCTGGGGCTCCCTTTGCCTGTCCCAGGGCGCGATGTCGGCGCGGCGCGCACTGAAGGCCGTGCTGGTGGATCTCAATGGAACCCTCCACGTCGAGGACTCGGCTGTGCCGGGAGCCCAGGAGGCCCTCAAAAGGCAAGTTTCCCCTCTTTTGTTTAGGTTTCCTCTGGGAGGTTGTGTTTTTGCTGATTGCTCAGAGGGGTGGGTGAGTGGGGCAAGCACACAGACAAATCCTTCACCCTGTGTTAATGCCAGGAGAGCTCAGCAAAGGGTGGAGATAGTGGTGTCACCCTGCTGCTTTCCTCAGCGGCTCTTTCTGTGTTTTCTAAGCCTTTTCTAGACATAAACCCCCCAATATTCAAGGTCTCTCCACTGATTCACATGTGAGACAGCCATAGCCAAAGTGGAATTCAGGTGAATTACCCCAAAATCAGTTCAGCTGAACTGTTCCTGATCGTCTCAGATCTTTTAGATCTGTGCTGAGATAAAGTGGGATAGCAAAGCTTGGTTTAGTGAGCAAGGCAACCTCTGCAGAGTTCTCATTTCATTCAGACAAGGCTTTTCTCAGTTATTACTGTTTTTATAGTCTCTTTCTGCTAGGTAGACAACCTCTTTTTTATTTTCTTTTGTAGGAATTTCAACACATTAATAACCAGGACAGTTAACTCTTTCTCTTGTGGTGAAAGGGTGCCTAAAGACACTGAGGCACAGCAAAATTATTTATTCCAACCAAGTCAGTGATGAAATAGGACACATGATCCCAGGAATGTATGTTGTTTTCCTGGAGAAGACATCTTGCAATGGATGAGGAAAAAATCCCAAAATGATAGTTGATATTGTGGTGAATGAAGGAGGACACTTTAAGATTCTGGGCCACTAAAGATTAATCAGGATTTAGGAGCAGAACTGAACTCTGTACTGGAGCTGAATGGGCTGCTAAGGGTTTTGCACAGCTGGACTGTCGCTCAGAGGAGAAGTTCACAGGAGGATTAGGAAGCTGCATTTCCCACAGGTAATGCTGTGGAAATGATTATGTCCTTAAGACATAAAACTGCAAGGAAGTAAAAGACTGGTGAAACACTGGGTACTCATTCATTGCCCTTTCAGTCACTGCACCGTGTTTCCTGCTGCAGGGAGAACTTGTGCAGGGAGAACTGCAGGGAGAGTCAGTGTTCTTGAAAATCCATATAATATATATGTGCTGTCACAGCTATGGAGAGCAGCTGTCAGAGAATAGCCAGGTCTTTTGGCTCAGAGGTTTGGAAAAAATTATCATCCCACTCTCTTTTCTGCCAGTCCATGTCCCTGTCCTTCCCAAAGAGAAGCTGGAAGGAATGACATGCAGCTTGCTTAGGGAATAAATGGAGATACATATTTTAGGGTTACTATGCTCATTGAGGTCCAGAGGGAAAAATAATTTTAATTTTTGTTTTATTATCAACCAGGGGACATTTTAACCAGCTCATACCTGTGAAGGGCTGGTATAAAACAAGAGATAAACAGGAGAAGGAAGTGGCAGGTGCAAGTCTCCAACTTCATTCTGATGTTCTCCACACAGTTCTGATGTCTCTGTTTGTTCCTATAGCAACAGAGAAAGTGATGGTGGGGGAATAATTAAAGGGAATGCTGCTGAAACTGTCCCTTAAAATTATTTGATTGTTTGGTAGCATTTACTGTCAGCACAGGGCAATAATGTGGTTTTATGTGATACTGGTTTTCCTCAGGAAAGGGGGAAATGGCTGCAGAAGCTGACATAAAACCACCACCAAGGTAACACAGGCTCCTGGAGCATCCTGAACGAGCCACAGCTGCTGGGAAATTCACTCAGCAGTGGAGTTCAATACATTAATTCAGCAACAAGATTCTTTTGTTTGCTTATTTTGATCAAGAAGCGGGACTGGGTTATTTATTGTGCAGAAGGAATAAAAAGGCTTTTCAAATTAGTTATCATAGATGTGCTGGCTGCTACTGTGAAGAGGGAATTGGAATCACTGTTTTCCTCAGGAATTTTTTTGTGATAGATGAGGGAGAGGAGGGGAGGATGACTTGTCTTGGTCTGGGAGGCATAATTCTTGCTGTCTCTTCCACGTCACAGAGGTTTTTTGTGTGGCTCCAGTCCTCTGTGTGGTCTTTTGGTCTGCAGCCTTTAGGGCTGTTTTTAGCCCCAGAGAGAAGCACTGGTGTGAGAACAGGAGGAGCCTGTGTCCAGTTTCCCCCTCTGCGCCCCGCAGGCTGCGCAGTGCCCCGGTGACCGTCCGGTTTGTGACAAACACCACCAAGGAGAGCAAGAGGGACCTGCTGGAGAGGCTGACGGGGCTGGGCTTCGACATCGCTGAACACGAGATCTTCACCTCCCTCACAGCAGCCAGGAACCTCCTGGAGCAGCAGCAGGTGCGGCCCCTGCTCCTGGTGGATGATAAGGCCCTGCCTGATTTCACAGGTGAGGTGCTCAGGAAACAACACAATGAGTGAGCAACAGTTAATGTTGCTCATTAACAGTGAAGGAAACATTGTGCTCTTGGTCATCTATAGACCACCAGCCATGGTGGAGCTTGAAATGTGGAATTTTTCAGGGTCATAAATGTCCTGTCTTCATTTTAAATCAAACATCGAACAGCCTAAAATTATATTTTCTTGAGGAGCAGTGGAAATGGCAGCCAAGGCCTTCAAATAGTCAGGAATTCACGTAAAACTCAGTGCTTTACATTAATTTCCAGTGCAGAATATGAAGTCACAGTTATCACTAGGTAATGATTTATTTGCTTTAATACTACCAGTGCTGATTTTTTTATAGCAAAGATATGTCAATCTGTGCAATACCTGACTTCCAACAGAGGTTTTACTCATAAAGAGCTGAAAAACCAGTGTGTAGGCACACACAGCAGGCTGTTTCCCTGTTAGGTTATTACTGAATGCAAAATCTCCAGGCAATTATTGCTTATCTTATACTGAACATTTAGGTTTCACCCCTTGGTACTTGGATACATTCACTGGTGACACAAGGTTCATTTCCCTGACTCCTCTAAATTCTCCTTCCTAAAGACTTGGTTAAAACCTGCTTTGCTTTCAGATGCTCCCATTTCCCTCCCTCAGCAGGAAGGGGAGCAGAAAGTGACGTGTTCTCACTTGGGCATCAAGAGTAGCAAAGACACCCATGTTTTTAACATACTTAGACTTGAAAACTGTATACATTACATGCAAATTTCTTTATTTAAAGTCAAGGCAGCAAAAGTATGGATGGCTTGGCCTGCTCTTACCTTAAAACTGAAATCTTTGGGCTGTGTCATTTATGTAGGTTCTAATCTTGCCTGGATCTAGGAATTTCCTGTTAAATTTTGGTGCCATAGTCTGGTCAGAAATCTTCAGAGATGTCAATGCTCAGGAGTAAAGCCTCTGTGAGAGCAGTGAAACCTGGTGATCTGTTCTACCTAACATCATATCCAGAGAAATGTGTCCCCAGCAATATTCTGTATTTGTGCTCCCAGGAAGGCGCTCCTGTGTGAGAAACAGCAGCAGCAGCAGCTCTTTCACTGGCAACATTTAAATCAGCTCGGTCTCCATGGTTTTGGGATCTTTCCATTAGTTTTTCAGCAGCCAATGCTAATTTTATACAAGATGGCACAAACAGAGGTATCTTGGGGGCACGCGGTGCATCATCTGTATCGCTTGGGTCTGGAGTGGGTTGTTTGGTTTGTTTTTGCTGCAAGGGCTTTGGCTCGCATTTCTTCATTGCTGCTCTTAGAATATTTCAGTACAGTGGAGAGTGCTTCAGATTCCTCTTAATGGCTCCTATTGAGCTGTTCTTGGCTAATCTTCTATTAGAGTTGGTCACAGGCAGATGGAGCCCTTTCCTGTTTTAAGGACACAGATGCTTCCACAAATCCACCATGGCACCTCTGAATGGATGTTCTGCTGGCTGGACTACCTGAGGGACGTGCAGCAGGAGACCTCAGCCAGCAGAGCCAGCCAGGACCTCTGGCTGTCCTGGGAAAGGTGCAGAGGGTTTGAAGGTGGAACAAAATCCTCAGTGAGTGCAGGATGCAGCTGATAACATGCTGTTAGTAGAACCCTCCTGCTGGTGCTGCTCTGCTTCCACTGCTGGTTCTGTCCAGGGGTGGGACTGCAGTTCTCAAGGGCCTTAATCCACTTTGAAAAAAGACCTTCCAGAAAAGCCCAAACTAATCTAGAGTAACAACTGCTGGGCCATGCTGCAGTGCCATATTTATTGTCAGAATCAGATGCATGGAACAATACAGTCAGTGTGACTCCTGTGACTAGAGGGAAAAAAACTGGATGGGATTCACTTGAATTCCTGCCTTACTGTCTTACAAAGCACCTAAATATATGTAGAGAGGGATTCTCAGATGGCAAACAGTCATTCAGTTAAAACAGGGATTTTTGTGTCCTGCTGCATTTCAGTGGGAGCAGTGACAGAATCATCCCACAGCTGCTGTTAAGACTGTCCAGCTCCTGGAGGATGGAATAGACCAGCACCTTTTCCACAGATGCTTTCTTCATCTATAAAAGACATAAAAGCAGAGTCTGTGATATGACTGTGTCGGAAAATGCTTGTTTCTGCCTTAAAGTCATTAAACAGACTTTGCTGACTGTGGGCTGCTAAGGGTGAATTAAATCCTGTCTGCTCAGAGTCTTGTTCTGATTTCCCAGGGATTGGCACGGATAACCCCAATGCAGTGGTGGTGGGACTGGCTCCTGAGCACTTCCACTATGAGATGATGAACAGAGCTTTTCGGTAAGGCAACCCCTGGCAGGGGGTGGAGTGGGGGCTGTCTTGTGCTGGGCTCTCTTCTCTTTCTGGGAGGAAAAGGGTGGTAGGAATATCACACATTATTGTGCCACAATATATGTACCACATTATTAGTGGCAGCGTGTGAGGGAGCCACTAATCTTGGTAGATTTGGGTTCTTCACCAGGATCTTCAGGCAGTCCAGACCTTATTTTTACAGCTTTCAGTCTAACTTAACTGCAGAAGTGCTGTCTCTTGAGGGGAAAAGTTAGTAATTCATCAGGGGGAAGTACACAAAAATAGGGATGTGGGGAAGCATTCACAGAATTGAGTTGGAAAATACCTCCAAAGCACATCAAGAGCAACCTGTGACCAATCCCCACCTTGTCACCAGCACAGAGCTCTGAGTGCCACCTCCAGGGATGGGAACTCCAACACCTTCCTGGGCAGTTCCTTCCAATACCTGATCACCCTTTCCATGGGGAAATTCCTCATGTCCAACCTGTACCTGCCCTGGCCCAGCCTGAGGCCATTTCCTCTTCTCCAAGAGGAGAGGCAGATTCTGTGTTCAAAGCCCAGCCTTCAGAACCTGTGTGCTACAGGGAATGAAATCCAGTATTTAGGGCAGGTTATTCCTTACCTGGCTAATGCAGGATATCCAGCAATGTCTTCTGTAGTATCTTCTATTCAGGAGTGGCCAGCACAACTTGTAGGGCGAGGTGGACTATGGAGCTGATCTTGAGTGTTTTATTTTTGCCTCTAGGCTGAGGAGTAAGTCAGATAGACTCCATCTGTGACCACCCGTGAGCCAGGCTGCAACAGTATGTGCAGAGCCATGTGTCCTTCTTCCGGCTTGACTCCACACTCTTGATTTTAACTTGAAAAACCTTCAGCTTTCAGACACTGGATGTGAGCTGAGTGATGTGTGTGATGAGCCCTTTCCCATCTTTGCTCACAGGATGGTGGCTACCACACAGATTTGCACCTTGAAATCCAGTGAAAACCCAGATATCAAACACCTTAACCTGTCTTCATAGCCATAAAATTTAAAGAGCGAGTATCGAGTACTGCCCACCAGTGTCTTAGGGAGGTTTTTTGGAGTAGGAGGCCAATGCTGTCCTCATCTGTTGCCAATTCCATGTTACATCAACAGATGTTGACCCAAACTGACCCTGCCTGCCTTGTTAGTGAACCTTGCTGAAGGAATTGATTTGGGTTTTTACTTTGGGTCATGTGTGGACTCAATTTCACAACTGCATGAGCTTAACCTATCTATAGGTTAGTTATAACCTAGTTATCCCAGTGCTTACATCATTAAACTGATTCATATTTCTGTCCTGAATATATTAGTTGTTGAATAATATCCATTGTTTGCTTCGGGCTGAAGATCAGGACACTTAAAAAAACCCAGGATGGGCTCTGTCTGACCTGTAACACCTCACTGATTTCTTCTAGGTTTTTCTCCCAGTCCTCTATAGGGGATAAACTTTTGCTGGTCTCAGTTCTGTTAGGCCTGATGGAAGCACTGACCACTGGCACTTCTCTTCTTGTTGAGCCTTGCCCTATTCCTTCTCCTTTACTCAGATAATTAAGTCACTTGGGATTTGCATTGAAATTGGAATTGCATTGGGATTGCAGAACTCTGAGGTGAATCTGATTAAATGCAGGTATCTAAGTTCAGGTTCCTGTGCTGTGCTGTGTCTGTGCTGGTGATCTGGGCTCTGGAGGGATAAGGGAGGCACTTCAGGGCATTTTTTTACCTAATAGTGCTTAAAATAGGACAGTTGAACTGTGCCCTAGGAGAGCCTTTTCCTCTGCACTGACTGTGAGGAGCCCAGGCTGACTAATTACGTGGTAGGCAACTATTCCATTGACTCCCAACATTAACTTAGGTAAATCTAACCCAACATGAGTCCCAAAACGAGATTCACAGAGTCTGGCCGTTCTCCAGGCACCACTTGAAATGACTGAGACTAAATTTCTCTTCCTGTGTAAGTGGGATTTTGATGCCTTGTTTAAGAGAATTCTCTCAGGTGAGATCTCTTGCAAACTGCTGAATGTAGTGGTTGTGGTGATGCTGTCAAATTAAATTTTCCTGTGTCCTAGAGGCATCTTCCAATCATGAACATGTCTGGCTGCTCACAGAAGCACAACCCAGCTCTCTTCTTGTTCAGCTTGCTTTAGAATGCATCGATTCAATAGGAGTGTTTTGTGATAATTAAGTGAAATGAAATATCATTTATGTCCTGCTCAGAGCTTCCAGACTGCTCTGCAGACATCCTCCAAGGAGAATCCAGTTCACCTCAGCCAGCCTCTTACAACAGGGGCAAAGGAAGACTCTGTTTTCTTAAAGGCTTTTGTTTTGTTTAATTTTGTAAATCAGAGGTTAAGGGGAAAATGAATCCTCCTTTCTGCTGTGAGAATAACAGCCAGTGTTTCACACTGTTGTGATAAAGATTGGAATGATCTGCATTGCCTGGAGAAAATGTAAAATCAAAGGGGAAAGGTTTGGCAGTCCAGATGCTGTCTGGAGAGCTCTTGTTGCACTGAGACTTGGGAAGGAGGGGAGGACTGCAGTAATAGTGCTGTGCTTGGTGGACCAGGAGCATTCCTCTTGTGCAGCACCCACACAGCTAACCTTTGCTGCAGGACAGGGGGATGCAGTGTCTGCTGCAAGGAAAATCTGCAGAGCACATAACAGAAATGTGAGAACCAAAGATGAGGTGCAGGTTCTGTGGAAGCAAGCCTGCTCAAACTCCCAGGGTTAACAGGGAAATTTAGAGGGACGTGAATGCGTCAAATGGCTTTGAGGTTTTTTAATGTAACTTGTTACTGTAATTCCTTCAAAGTTAAAATATAAAGTTAAGGTCAAATGATTCATCCTGTACCTGTAAGAAATTGTTTCCTGTGAGGGTGGTGAGCCCTGGCACAGGTTTCCCAGAGCAGCTGTGGCTGCCCCTGGATCACTGGAAGTGTCCAAGGCCAGGCTGGACAGGGCTTGGAGCAGTCTGGGATGGCAGGCAGGGGGTGGAACTGGATGGGTTTTAAGGTCCCTTCCAAGCCAGATCATCCTGGGATTGTGTGAAAGCCACTTGAGGACTTCTGTTGTAAATATAATTCCTTTAATATAATTTTCGTACTCTCTTCTTCATTCATTCATTCTTTAGGTTGATTTTGGATGGCGCGCCTCTCATAGCGATCCATAAAGCCAGGTATTTCAAGAAGAAGGATGGCCTGTGTCTGGGACCTGGACCTTTTGTGACAGGGCTGGAGTATGCCACGGACACCAAAGCCACCGTGGTGGGGAAGCCAGAGAAGACTTTCTTCCTGGAGGCTCTGCGGGGCACTGGCTGTGCCCCCGAGGAGGCCGTCATGATTGGAGATGTACGTGGGCACCAACCCTCCTCACCTGCCCAGCAGTGCAGTGCTGCCCTCCGTGTGCAGGGCCTGCAAAGGGGGATTCCAAAGGATGGAACAGTCATTTCTAGAGAGAAAACTGAGCTGGGGAAGGGGCTGGAGCCCCAGGAGCAGCTGAGGGAGCTGGGAAAGGGGCTCAGCCTGGAGCAAAGGAGGCTCAGGGGGCCCTTGTGGCTCTGCACAAGTCCCTGGCAGGAGGGGACAGCCGGGGGGGTCGGGCTGTGCTGCCAGGGAACAGGGACAGGAGGAGAGGGAACGGCCTCAGGCTGGGCCAGGGGGTGGTTTAGAGCTTTAGATGGGATATTAGAGAAAAATTCTTCATGAAATAGGATTTTTAGCACTGGCACAGCTGCCCAGGGCATTGGTGGAGTCCCCATCGCTGGAGGGCTTTAGAGCTGTGTGGATGTGGCAGTTGGAGACATGGGCAGTGCTCAGAAATGGTTGGACTCAATCTTAGAAGGACTGTCCAACCTAACCAATTCCATGAAAGTTCACAGGATTTAGTGTGTAATCCATGGGGGTTTCTCTCTGACTTCAGTCACTATTTGATCAGGCAGAGAGCACATAGAAAACCACTCCTGTGACAGTGTGACTGATAGGGTAGCTAAAAGATGTGACTCTGTGTCACTGCTTTTAAGTGATATGCAAAACAGGAAAGGTTATGGAAGTGTCTGTGCCCACTAACCCACTGCTCTCCTGCTGTGTCCCAGGACTGCAGGGATGATGTTGGTGGTGCCCAGCAGGCAGGCATGCGTGGGATTTTGGTAAGGACGGGTAAGTACTCAATGGATCGGTCATATCAGGAGACAGTGGTGCCTTCAGGGATCTCACCCTGTGCCCAGAAATGAAGGTGTTCTGGGGCCTGGGGCCAGCCCTGCTGCTGTGTGACAGGGGTCACACATCATGCTGGGGTGGTGCAGAGGCAGCCTGTCAGCCAGGGCTAGAGCACAGCACAGAGCCCAGCTGATGGCAGGGTGACCAAAGTCATAGATGGGGACAGCTGCTCTTGTAGGTGTGAATTTTTGCTCTGACTCAAAAATCCAGAGGGGTAATCAAAGAACAGAGGGAACTGTTACTGTCACACTGTAGTGATAGAGCAGGGAGTACTGGGTTCAAAATGAAATTTAGGTTAGAGATTTTAGGAAGAAATTCTTCTCTGTTAGGGTGGGCAGGCCCTGGCACAGGGTGCCCAGGGCAGCTGGGGCTGCCCCTGGATCCCTGGAAGTGTCCAAAGTGAGGTTGGATGGGGCTTGGAACAACCTGGGACAGTGGAAGGTGTCCCTGCCATGGCTGGGGATGGGACTGGATGAGCTTTAAGGTCTCTTGCTACCCAAACCATTTTGGGATTCTATGATTATTATTATTATTAAGAACCTACAATGTGGACATTTGCCAGTACAGCAGAGTGAACCAGTGCAATTAACACTAGTTTTGATCCAGAGCTGCCCCTGAAGGAGTCTCCAGTAGGACTCAGCATTTGTTTAGGGAAGCTCTGTGGGATGTTTTTTGCCCAGATAGGCATTTTCCTGGTTGGTACTGCTATGACAAAGCTGTAATTTTCTGGGTGGGAAAAATAGGGTACTCAGATGAGTTTGGTAAAGGGATCTTTGTGTTAATGTGTTACAGGTAAATACCGTCCAGCAGATGAAAACAAAATCAACCCAGCTCCCTACTTAACCTGTGAGAGTTTCCCAGAGGCAGTGGAACATATTCTGAAGCAGATGCTGTGAGAAAGGGAACAGCTAGCTTGAAGAAACTTCTGTTTCACACCATTTCCTTCATTCTTGCTTCAGAAATTGAGGTCCCAAGATCAGTGCATGCATGGCATCCATCGGAGACCACCCTGGGCTGTGAGGGGCAGGGGATCCTTGTGGGCCCAGCACAGTCACACACACAGGGAGTGGTGGCAATATTTTCTTACTTTCACTTTTCAAAGAATACCTTATGAAAAGTCACGTCTGGGAAGTGTCACCTTCTGCAGAATAAGTTAAACTGAAAACACTCAAGTAAACAAAGCTCAAACACCAACAGAGCCTCAGTGAGCCTGTAGTGATTTCACTGATGTCTCTGCTCTGCTCTGACTTAAAGGTAGAGATTATGCACGTTTAGAAGTGATTCTTAAATGAAATTATCATCATTGCTTAATAATAACTACTGTGGCTGTCTTTCATTAGAACATATCCTGTTATTTGCTTTTCAAATTTTACATAAAATTAAAAACTGTCAGTATTTTACAGATGTTTTAATTAGATGCTGTTATTAAAAAGAATGATACAGAAACAAAACTCTGGTATTAAATGCCTTGGAGACGGTGACTTTTTAAAATTAGGCTTCAGCAGGGTCCTATTAATGCTACAGTTGCAAAATTTCACTGTTGTTGGGGATTTTTTTTGTTTCTTTTTAATGTTATGGAAAAAATCCTTCTCAAGCCATGGGGACAGATTCCAGTTTTTACAGTTGGTTAGCAGAGTTGTAAAATGAAATTTAATTCTGTAGCGTGCAATGCTTTTCCTATGCACTACATCCCCCAATATGAACCAGCTTCATAATGACGGTAAATGGCTTTTCTGGTCCATTTGCAAACTGTAATAATCAAAGTCCTTTACAGTTGTTTTACAGTGCTCCTGTGTGTTAAATTATTAGATTGTAATTATGCATTACTGGAGTATTAACCTTATTGAAAATACAGTTTTGTGTTAATGAGCCATGCTTGTTCTTGTTAAACAAAACCATGGTGATGAATGAATTCCTCACGTGTCAGTGTCTCTCTGCAGCCTCCCTTGGTGGGTGGTTGCTACGTTCAGATTTAGTCTCTCTCAGGAACAGAATGGGTGGATGGAGGAGATTTTGCAGTAGAAACACAAGAATAAATCACAGAATCATTTAGGCTGCAAAAGCTGTCTAAAGTCATCAAATCCAACAATTCCCCCAGCACTGGCAAGGCCACCACTGACTCATGTCCCCAGGTGCTACACTCATACAGCTTTTAAATCCCTCCAGGGATGGGGACTGCACCACTGCCCTGGGCAGCTGTGCCAGGGCTGGGCAGTCTTTTCCAGGAAGAAATAATACCAAATATCCAACCTGAACCTCCCCAGGTGCAACTTGAGGGTGCTTTGTCTCATCATGTCACTTTCTGCCTGGGAGAAGAGACCTCTGAGGAACAGGAGCCATCTTTAGATAGTGTCTGTGGGCCCTTGTACTGCCAGCTTCAGTTTTTGCATACATCTGGGTTTTGTGCCAGCAATTCTCAACCTGCTGGTTTCTGCTTGGAAGGATATAAGGGAGGTCTGTGTCCTGGGGTCAGGGTCAGGTGCAGGGGTGGGAGATGTATCAGCAAAATCCTGTGAAAACATTTCCCTTGGAGACTTCTAATCATGTGTGACAGATGCAGGAATTAAAAAGGACTGTCAGTGCTGGACAATTAAGAGGTCCTGGAATGTGCTGGAAACACCATGCAGGCACACCAGCCCAAGGGAAACCAGAGGGAGAACTGCATGGAGGGGAAGTGTTGTGCTGAGCAAGAAGGGAGAGTGAGAGAGGGCAGTGATAAGACCTGGAGCCTGAAAATAAATGCCATGCTGGAATTTCTGATGAGTGCAGGACACGTGGCAGTGCTGGCCACGTGTGTGAGCAGGACAGTCCAGCATGGGGGACATTGGGCATTGCCCTGCACACCCCACTGCAGCACCCATGGGGCAGGGCAGGTGACACTCCTGAGCAAGGATCTCTCTTAGCAGGACAGGCTGAGGGAGCTGGGGCTGTTCAAGGTTGGGAGAGAGCCCTCAGCCCTGGGTGTTCCTGGATGTCTCTGGGTGTCCCTGGGTGTCCCTGGGTGCACGGAGGTCAGAGCAGAGCCCAGCAATGGCACCAGAGCAATGGGCAGGGACTGAGCCCACGAACTGCCCCTGCACAGGAAGAACAACTTCTGCCCTGAGCAGAGACCAGAGAGGGGAGGAATCTCCCTCACCGGGGTATTCCAGACCCTTCTGGACACAATCCTGTGCCCCGTGCTCTGGGATGGCCCTGCTGGAGCAGGGAGGTGGCACCAGATGTGAACCCCTCTGGTCCCTTCCAACCTGACCCATCCAGGGATTCTGCAATTCTGATTTATGGCTGGCTGCAAACCAGTGGGCAGCCACCAATATAATTTCTAGTTAATTATCCTAAATTTGCTGATATTCTGCAGTTTTTCTCTAATTGCTTCTCTTTTTCACTTTGGAAGTATCCCAAACCAACAGGAAAGTAACACACTTCAAGGCCTTGAACTCATCTGAATATAGTGACAAACTAGTCAAATTTACATGCCTTGCTAAGGTCCTGAATTTCACTGAAAACTCCTGTTTTGTGTTTCGTTAGGAAGGATGCAGGTCTCTTCTGGGAAAGCTACACTGACTGTGATGATCTACTTAGTGTCAGAAATGGAGAATTACAGTAATTATCTATCTGCTTTTAAACTTTCCTCCAGTTCTACCCAAAATCTGTCATGAATAAAGACTGAGACTCAATCAATCTTTTACGTCTTTATGCATAAAATTAAGGCTGGAGGCTTTGTTGCATAGGAGCTGCCATCACATTAATTCCAATAACTTCTTTGCATAAAGAATAACCACCACCCCTTCACCCACCCTTGCATTTTGAAAGTAAAGACTTCCCTCTGACACTTGTCACTGCATTTTGTTCCTTGAAACAACAGCACCTCCTTCCCCATCAACATCTGATCCCTTGGAGGCCACTTTGGACGGCAAATGGCTGAGGTTTTTGATTTTGGGGTTGGTTTGTTTTTTTTCTGTCAGACTGACTCAAATTCCCTCTGCCAAGCCACATACTTCCGGCTTAGATTCTTTGCTGATGGCTTGGTGTGGGTGATCACATCCAGGAAATCGGCTGTTGTGATTGTGTCCAGTTGGATCATGGCCAAGTTACTGTTACCTGAAGACAAGAGAATTGAATAAATCCTGTTACCATTACTGAAAGGCACTCTTTTATATCCATGCCTAGTCCCACACTTAATGCAGGAAAATAACAGACCAAATGTTAGTGAGGTAAATCAAAAATTGTATTTATGCTGAGGGCACAGATAATGACAGCTTTAAAAGAAGCCCAAATTTTTAGAAATTTAGAGGGTTTGGAACTGTAGAGTTTAAAACTTTTTCATGCAGATATCAGAGCTCCACCTGCTGGAGTTAGAATGTTTGTTCCAAGAGTTACAGCAGGAAATCAGCAATTCCCAGGCAGGATTTTCTGCTCAGAGCTGAGGTACCTGGCTGATGATTTTCGAGAGCATCGAAAATTTTCCTCACTGGTCTCATGGCTGCCTCCTTGCACACGAGTTTTATGTCTGAGCCAGAGTATCCACTGGTTTCCTGTGATGGGATCAGAATGGTACATTACAGCTCACAAATCAGACAGAAATGGAATTTAAAGGCATATATATTATGTATTTGTATAAATATTTGTGAAGTCTACTGATGTCTGAAATACACATTTATATACAGATAGACACACAAATCTATTATTTTTTTGGTACCATCCCCTCAAAATTATGTAGCTTTTTATTCTTTGAATGCCTACAATTCCTCATAGGAAGGACCAAGGAAAATAATGGGCATTTTCTTACTAAATGCCAGTTTTCTATAGGTCAGACAAAACCCACCTTTCTGAGTCCATCCTCAGCTGTCCTGTTAATAAAATAAATGTATTTACTTATGAACCCAGAACTGAGAGGTATTGTCTCTGTAAACTGAGATGTAAGAATCTCAGCTGGGTAAACTAAAATATTTAAGAGCTGGGACCTTGAGCAACCTGGGCTAATTAAAGGTGCTCCTGCTTACAGCTAGAGGTTGGAACAAGGTGGTTTGTGAAGTTCCTTGCAACCAAAACCATTCTAGGATTCTGTTTTCAAAGAATCCAGGACGTGACAAAGTGCTAAATGAAGGAAGCTGTGATATCTTCGCTGCCAAATGCTCTTTTCTGCCTAAGCAGTGGAGCTGTGACAAACCTTCCCCACACAATTAACTGTTCATTACCCTGATGAATTGCAAGTGCTCCCAGCTCGGTGAGAGCAGTGATAAAATCTGCTGTTGCTGGAAGTCTCCCTGTATTTAAGGCTGAAAAGCCGGCCCAGCAGAGGAGGACCAGGACACACCATTTTGCAGGCAGAGCTGCTCAAGCCGGCGATTTCCAGGTGTGTGTGTGTGTGTGTGTGTGTGTGTGTGTGTGTGTGTGTCTGTGTGTGTGTGTCTGTGTGTGTGTGTCTGTGTGTGTGTCTGTGTGTCTGTGTCTGTGTGTGTGTCTGTGTGTGTGTGTGTGTGTGTCTGTGTGTGTGTCTGTGTGTGTGTCTGTGTGTGTGTGCCGTGCCCAGTGCCCGGTCCCCCGCTGTCCCCCCGGCCCAGGTGGGCTCAGCTGCGTGCCCGGCACTCGCCCACCTGGCTCAGCAGGCTGTAATCCAGCTCCGTCCTCAGCTCCACCCCGCCGCTGTTGCTGAGAGGGGGCAGCCAGTGCTGGATCATCACCCTCCGTGCCTCCTCGCTCGGCAGGTCCACCAGGATCCTCTTCTCCAGCCGCCGCAGCATGGCACAGTCCAGCTCCCTGCAAGCACAGCAGGAGAGGGAGCGTCTCAGCGCATCTCGCTGTGGAGACGCGGCTTGGACAGCACGATCCTCGCCTGTAGCTGTGTCCTAAACAGGGACAAGAAAAAACCCAAACAAAAAAAAAGGAAAAAAAAACAACAAACAAACAAACAAAAAAACCCCCAAAACCCCCAAAACCAAACCAAACAACGGGTTAATTATCCAGTGTGTTTCCTGTTCAGTGATAACGCTACTTGTGACACCGATGCTAAAAGTAACAACCAGAAGTTGCAGTTTCCATTCTTTGCCCTGGTACTCATCTGCAGCATGTCTTGTCAGAAACAGCTTCTCCCTTTCCCCCTGTTAAGGAGTCACTACAAATTGCCTGTCTGGGCCACTCTCAGGACTAATTAATTGCTACTTAGTAAGGGATGCTCAGTAGGTATAAAATCCAGACTGAAGGTCTTGGATGTGAGGCTTTGTATTATGGCAGAACAGAATGCCAAACTGAGACTCCTCCTGCAATACAAATTATAAATATGTTTTTATAGTTTTATAATTTATATTTTGGTTTCTTTTGTTTTGGGTTTGTTTATTTATATTTTTATTATTATAAATTAACAACCAGAAGGGACATTATTCTTATCAAAAATATCATGTGCAGGGTGAACAGGCTGGATAAAGTCAGTGAGCTAAAAACCCTGATTCTGTCAATGTCAACACTGGCTATGATGTTTTGTCTAAAAAAAGGTAAGAAAAAGGTCCTGTACCAATCTTTCTCTACTGGCCCCATTCAGTCACAGACTCCTTATTCCAGTATAAAATATTATTTAGTCCTTATACCTGGCAAGAAAATCTCATCCAGGGGAAACCCACTTCAAAGTTTCTTGTGCAGGCAGAAGAACAGAAGCCCTAAGCATAATTTCCACCTGTGCTGGCCGAGCACGAGGAACCAGCTGCTGGTGGTTTGTATCTGCAACCTGGGACTGCAGATACACTTAAATAAACCTGCCCCTATCCCCATTTCCTTGGGTGAAATGTTTTTCCAAGCAAAGCCAGCATTAAAGCAACAAATAGAGTTTCTTGTATGAAACTCCCCTTTAGTTTCCAGGGAGTTCAAAGCCAGCTCAAGATGGATTTGTAGCCCAATGCCAGAGCTGATTTCTGTCAACTTTGGTGACTTGTCATTATTTTTTTTTAATACCAAATGCTTTCTGTGGCATAGCACATGATAAAGAAACCCAAAAAATGGGCTCCCGAATCCCCACACAGGTGCCTGCCAGTCCTTAGCATGCCTGGCTGTCAGCTCTGCAGGAACAGAAGTGTCCCTCTCCACAGAAATGTCTTGGTGTGGGACACCTTGTCCCAAATACACTGCTCCAAACAATGAACACAAAAATCAGAAAACGAGGAGCCCAGAGGACAACAGGAATTCACTCAGCTCCCCCCACCCCTGCTTCTAATCAAGGCCTTAGAAGTAAACACAAGAATTTGTTAATCAGCAGCTGTTTCTATATTGATATCATTGATATTTTTAGGCTTTTTCAGGTGCTGTCCATCCAATGTTCAGTGCAATGCCTTTCACAGAGGGTTCCACCCAGCACAAAGAACCATTAGTCTCCTTTCACGTTTCAAATATATTTTCCAGCTCAACTTCTTTAACTTGCCTTGCTTGGCTGGAAATAATTAGTCTGGCTGATAGCACTTTGCTGTTATTTACCCATATTAATACCCACATTAACATCATCTGTGTAAAGAGGGCAAAATTCTCAGGGGTTTAGAGGTACCCACGCAGGTACTCTAAAAAGCCTTTGCAGGTGAAGGACAACCACAGCCAGCCTCTGCAAATAGCCTGTAAATCCTCCAAAGGATGACATTTTCCATCACTCCTTCTGCTTCAGGCCCCCCAAGGACACACTTTGATGGGTCCCCTTCGCCTTGTTCTGTAAATAAGTCTCCAACAGAAGTCTCTGCTCTGTGCAGAGAAGCTTTGCCACAGCTGCTCTGTGGCTGCCCCATACCTGAATTGTTCAAAAATGGGGTGCTTGAACAACCTGGGCTGGTCAAAGGTGTCCCTGCCTGTGGCAGGAGAGTGGAACTAGATGTGCTCTAAAGTCCCTGCCAATCCAAACCATTCTGTGATTCTGTCATTCTGATTCTGTTTATCCAGAGGGTTACAGTGACCTGTTGGCTCAAGAGGGAAATAAAGAAACAATGTTTTTGTTATCTCCAGTGTTTAGGTTGTTGCTGAATTGTTTTGATCAAATGCAAGGTTAAGTGACATTAACCAGAGCAGAATACAAAGCTCTGAGCCAAATATTCTCTGAAAGAACAGCCAAAGGAAGTACTGAGAGATGCTCAAGAAAAGATTAACAGAGCTCTACAGATCCATAAGATAGAAGACTTTTTGCAAATAACATTAGGAGGCATCACAGATTCACAGAATGGTTTGGGTTGGGAGGTAAGAATCTGTTCATGTGCACCACAACTTCACCCACCTTGAGGGTAAGGATGAGAAGAAAACAGCACTGCAATGAGAACTGAATTAAATCTGTTGATAAATTAGGAACCTATGTGATTAAAGATCTCTTTATTCCTTCACTAATGACACTTTTACTTTATTTAATTACATTTAATAATTTCAGCAAGTAATTTGTCAATAGAAACACCTTGCAGATGAGCAGCAGAAAGCAGGGCTGGGCAGCAAGCACAGGTTGAAGAGGAAGATCTATAGCTGCAGTGCAGCTTAGAGCAGTGTAAAGAGCTTTGTTTAGGCTTCTTTTCATTCTTCTAAAAGCAGCTTGGTACTAATTTTTTTTTTCCCCTGATCAATAAATATACATGTTAAACAAATCTCTTGAAATCCAGCTTAACAACAAATGTTTGCAAGAGCACAGGGCCGTGCTGTGAAGCCACAGCTTAGGTAGCAGTAGGTATTTTGAAATTTTCTTATGAAATACTCCTGTGGAGATGAAGTCTGGGTTTGACAGTGGGGCTAAATGTCACCTAACACTCATAAAAATAATCTGTAAATATATAGTTGGGATTCTAAAAGAGGTTCAAAACCTATTGACCTCTCTGGAGGCAGATAATCCCAAATTCCTTGAGGCTGGAGAACCCCAGTGATGTGAAAACTCAGGCTCTCACCAGGCTTTCTATCCCCCTCAAACACCTTTCTAAGCATTTGCCCAGCCCCTTCTTTAGAGCATTTTCTCTGTGCTAGGCACATTTCCACCAGACAAGAGAGAAAGTCGAAAAGGAAGTTCTTAAGTCTCAGGTATAAAACTTCCAAAAATGAACACTTCAGCTGCTAATCTTGTCCCAAAACAGACTGACAGCTTTCATTCAGGGCAGGCCCCTCAAACCAGAAACCTTTTAATTTTGTCTCAACCTTAAATAAAGACACTAATTTTTGATGCTTAAAGGAAGCAATTTTGCAGAAATTAGAACTTCAGCATTATAAAATAATCAAAAATCAAATACAAAAAATAATCAAATTTTAATTCTGCGTATTTTACACAACTTCCCAGAAAGATTATTGATTTTGTAAGGCAGAAACAGAGTAACAAAACACATGCATAAATCTCTCTTCATGAATAATTATCTTACATGATAATTTAAGAGAACACAGAAAGGTGCAATGCACTGCTCAGAGCTTCTAAAAGGGCAACAATGCTGCAATAATGTAAACATTTATAGTGTATTGCTAATAGAGATAAATTTATTAATACTGTATTAATTCTTTCAAACTTAACTGTCCACATAGACAGCAGTTATTTTTTCAGCATTTTCTTACACATCTGGAACGCAATTAAATCTAACTCAGCTCAGTTCCTTTTATATAGATACTGCAACAAAATGGGGTGGATTTTGCACTGATTTAAATTCATGAGTTTGTCCAAGACATAAATCCCTGAAACCAACACTCAGACTTTGCTGTTATGGCTACAAAAAAACCCCCGTGGTGGCTCGGTACTCACACTTTTGGGACAGGGTAGGCACCAGCCCAGCTTGGTACAGCTAACTTCTACACAAATTTTACGTGTTCACACCTAAATTGTTATTCTTTGGTTATTCTCTCATTTAAAGAGCCTGAAAACCCTGGACAAGACAAGCTAGGCTTACCTGCCACATGGGACTGATTGAAAATACTACCTTTCAGCCTCAATTCTCAGTCAAAAACTCCACTTCTATTTATTTAATTCTATCTGCTTGATCCCTGGACCTTTTCAGCCAGGCCTGACAAAAAGGGGGTCAGCTGACAAGAGGAATAAAATATTAGCATAGACTTTGAGAACATTTGGCAATATGCACAACCAAAATGTGCATTTTTGTGTTCAAAATAAAATATGCTGTAGGACTTTAGACGTTTCTATAAGAAAGCAGCTGTAGTTACACACCAGTGACATTCAGACTCGACACTCCCAAAAGTCTGCTGATCACAACCCAGAGCTCTCCAGCCACAAATAGAGGCTTTTCCAACATTTGTCCCCATGGCAGCTTTGTAAGATTCAGCTAAAAATCACTAATCTTGAAAAACAATCCATAAATGAAGCCTGTGGGTTTGTGGGTGCAGAGCCCTCTCTGGTTCCCAGCTGGTTTTAGGTGCCCTGCTCTGTGTCTGTCACACTACAGAGATGGGCAAGAGTAATCTCACTGAACAAAGCACCTTTAAGTCAAATCTCAAGTTTTGCCACTTCAAATGCTGCTGAACTGCTGCTCACATGAGGTCATTCTGGGAATGCTCCAACAGATGATTCCCAGACCATGGCCTGAAGTTCCCTGGAAACAGGACTGCAGTTCTCCTGTTCTCCTGTTCTGTGCTCATCTCCATGTGAGAGGGGAACAGATTCACTCAGGTCCATGTGTCTTTAGGTACAGGGGTATCCAGAAAGATCCCAGTGCTGTTAGGATCAGCAGCTCCCCTCCTGAGTTGCTGCACTACAATGTTACCTCCCTTCCTCATCTCTCCAGCTTGTCTTGTTCCCAATACATGATGAAATCCCACAGTTACAATCTTAAACTCTTTTTTCCTCTATATCAAATTGTGTCGAAGATAGTAAAGAATTTTGTCCCTCAACTTTTTGAAGTCACATTTGATACCAATAAAATCCAACATTCCTATTTATGGAGTATCCTTCTAAGCACCAGATGTTTTAAGCCCCTTACAGTTCTAGGCTGAAAACCCTTCTTAGCTTAAACATAGTAAATAACTTGCCTATAAAATCAAATACTCCATTTTAAATATTAGCAGCTGGTACGACCAGCATATGTTGACTTTATTATGGATTATGCTCATGTGACACAAATAGCAAGAATTGAAGAGCTTAAAAGTAAAAGCCCCAAATTAATCTTTAAATGCTTTAACCAAATATCAAGGCTTTTTCTGCAGAAGTCTAAATAAAATCTTTATCTGTGCTTAGAAGCTCATGAAAATGTATTCAAAATGTACTCTCTGGATCTCTTACCATGGCAGATTGGAAGCTGCTAAAACAAATACAAGATCATCAGATCGGGCCAAGCCATCCATCTGCACCAGTAATTCTGTTTTCATCCGCCGACTTCCTTCATGTTCACCACTACCAAGATTCAGAGAAATATTGTTTTCTCAGTGCATTAATCATCTTTATTTATACAGTGTCATTCACAGCAACTGAGCCCTTGTCACAGTTTTGCCCCAGTTCAAAGCATGATTAAGCTCCATTAGCTAACATCTAAGCATTAAAATCAAGCTTTCTAATGATTACTTAAATGGACTCTTTTCAGTGCATTAAAGTGAGGAGAATTCACTGTTACTGAATCCAAAGAAAATATTTAATTTTTTCTTCATGTTACTCTTCCTGCAAGACCAACATTTACTGCAAAATAGCTATGGCTCCAATTGATTGATTGACTGATTGATTATCTATAGCATGGAATTCTTACAGTGTGATAGTTGCCATTAAGTAACTGGGACACCTACCTCTTCAGGGTAGCATTTTTCTGTGAGTGAATGTGAAGTGGCCACAAGAAGATAAACCTACTACTGAATTCAACATTTTGCAAAATGTTCTATCAAAAGAAAACAGAAAAATACACCATACTGATAGGAATTTAGAAATGGGGCAGAGACCACACAGAAAGGATCCTTCTTCAAAAAAGGAGAACTTAAGCAAAGTGCTAAGAATTCTGGCCCTGATACAGGTAATCTGTTTTGCAGAAAACCAGCTGGAACTCTTGGTTCCAGATGTGAAGGTCTTGGAAAATCCTGGATCAAGCCCAGGAAAAACATCAGGACCTTAGATGGTAAGGGCTGAAGTTCATATTTAATTACTTATTTCTGCAAAGGCATTTAAACATCAATGCCAAGACAGTATTTAATAAGTACATTTAAAAATAAGTACAACATCTAGGATAAAAGTCCTTATTAGAATATATAACCTAGTGATGTTAATGAGAGCTTTTAAATGTACATATGAAGGACAAATTTGGCTCATAATTTGCATCTATTA
This sequence comes from Pseudopodoces humilis, assembly GCF_049639895.1. Taxonomy (NCBI): domain Eukaryota; kingdom Metazoa; phylum Chordata; class Aves; order Passeriformes; family Paridae; genus Pseudopodoces; species Pseudopodoces humilis. The sequence continues at coordinate 75,455,205 of NC_142203.1, read as the reverse complement.
AGTGAGGATGACTACAAGTAGCATCTTTACAATAGGGCATACAATATTTACAAATAGTAAGCATACAATATAGACATACAATATCTTATAAATAAAGTGACCATGTAATTCACTGTACATAAAATCCCCTGTAATGGGTTCCTAATAGTCACAACAATATTTTTGTATTTCTCTGGCTTTTTTCCCGCCCCTAACCTTTTTAATGTGTTTTAACTATAAACTGTCTACATCTTGGATTCAAGTAACAACATACTCCCACTCCTGCAACGGGAAGTGCTGACAATGCCACCAAAATCTGTCACTGATGAAAATGCCATTCCACTGCGTACACTCCCTATTACTCTGCTATGCCTATCTTCAAAGTGTCACAAAATAAGCTGCTTCTTACTTACCTCTAATAATTCACCTGTTTCCCTCACTGCTGCCCTTTATTTCCATTTCAAATCCCTTTACAGGACAGCACAACTGGTTATAAAGCCCTGCACCTCCCTCCCTCTCGCTGTCCTTGTAGCTGCTTGCTAATCCTCACAAAACCTGTCTTGCTTCTCTGCTGTCACTGACACAACCACTGCACCTCTCTCTTTTAATCCCCAGAGTGGTCCCACCAGTTACCCAGGAGCAGTGCCTCTTTGACTCATAACTGACTCCAGCTCATCCAAAAAAATTGTGGAAGGAGCGTGGTACCGGGCGAGCTCAAACAACACCTGTCAGAGAGAAGAGTAAATGTGAAAGAGGTGCTGACACAAGAAGGCACTAAAGTGAATTGGCATGGAAGATAAATTAACAGCACCCACATCCCAAGGGATATCTGCTGGGAAAAAGCTCTGGGTAAGCTGAGGGTCCCTGAATCCTCACAAAATCTGAGAGGTTTGTAAAGGAGATATAAAGAACTCAGCCTTGTAATCCTGCCTTTATGTGTAAATCTTTCTGTCTAAATCCTATCAGAGTACCCTGAGAATAATAGGATAGAAGAAAATGATCCATCAGAGGATTCTGGGAACTCCTAAATTGTTACTGAGATTAAACATGTGCCTTTTGTTGTTGCTCCATTTGTACTTTTTTTTTAAAATAAGGATTTGAGGGGAAAAAATTGCAGGTCAGCTGATGCATAATGAAAGAAAATGCACTGATTCTTTTGATAATAACCAAGCACTCTTCTTTTTTCGTGATCAAAACAAACATAAATTGCATGAACAACCATGATTAAAAAAATGGGCTATTAAGCTGAAACAAAAAATGTGGATCTGCTCTTTGGAGAATGAAGGTTCATCTAATTTTCCGTAAACATGGGGAGGCCTGTGTTAGGAGTAAGAAAACACTGTCAGCTTTTCTTGAGTAAAGTGTTTTTTGAGTTTTTAGATAAGTATCAGTAACAATATATATTAGTCCAGCACTTTCAAATCTGAATGCTTAAAAAAATCAAATTTTAAAAGCTACATATTATTTTCATCACTTGGGGCATGAAACACAGGGTTTAAGTTATTTGCCAAGAGTAACAAGTGGACCATGACCAGCATACAATTTCACTAGAAATATAATATATAAAATATATAAAATCACAAAAATATGGTGTGGAACTGAGCAAAACAGGATGAGAGGATATGCCTCCAAATGACCACAAACTCCATATATACTTCCCCTTCACCAGCCTCATGTGATTTTAGGACATAAATTCACAAAATACTTTTCTTAGAGCTCTCCCAGTTCACAATCTTACTTCATTTTTTGATGCTGCCATAAATTTAATTAAGGGTAAAATGCCACAAATTCAATATCAATGCTCCAGCATTGTGCTCCAGCAGTGTGCTGCAGCATGTTCACAAAAGCCTGCTGGATGATGGTGGCAAAAACCAGACTGTCCCCATATATTCCTGCCAGAAAAGAAAATTCCAGGAAGCTACTGAGATAGATGTCAAGAGGATCAGTAATAGAGAAAGGGAATATCAGAAGAAAAATATGCCATTTTAAAGGACAAAGGAGGCAGGACAAGTAAGTGTGCTGCAGCCATTGCCTACATTTCAAGAGAAAGTAACAATGCCATTTGCAGAGAACAGCTTGCTGTGTTTTTTTGTTTCCATGAAACATGTTTCATTTACCTGAAGTGCAGCCCAAGAGATGAGGGTAAGGCAGGTTAAGAGGTTGTGACTTTCCACTCAGATAGGCAAGGATCCTACACCTGAACCCCTAAACTTTTTTTGTACCACAGCTGAGCCATGCACACTCCTCACTAGTTTATACACAAAAATGCATTTACCCATTTGCCAGAAAACCATCTTCCTTGAAACAATATTACATCTGCATTTGAATGGAAGATCTTTGTGACAAGGGAGTTATTTTCCCACTTTGTGCCATGAAGAACAACTAGGAATTTGGAATCTAAATTACATTTTGCATGGTGTCTAGGAGCCAATCCCTGCAAAACGGATGTGAGGTGTTCTGAAGAGGTCACTAAGCACACACTAGTTTGGAACTCTGATTGTCTGACTCCTAATCAGGTGGTCAAAGATCTTTGCTGCCCTCAGAACACCTGCTCCATCTTACATTTCAGAACTGAAGTCCCACAGCAAGAATCCATTATAAGATTTCTGCAGAAGTGATATTATTCCTTCTTTCAGAACTAGGTATGATCAATGACATGTTTTGTCTAAATCAGGAAAGATTATGAGTATCACAGGAACACTTGTTTTCAGTTCTGTGCTGAACCCCAGCTCTTCAGGGAGGAATGTGATGTTTGTTAAAGTATAATAAATGAGAGAGTAATTCTTACCCGGACCAGTTTTTCTGAATCACCTCTCCATTTGCTGACAATGGTGGATGCTGATATGTTGAAAAAGGTTGTATTGCATTCTGTGGCAACAGCCTTAGCAAGCAAAGTTTTTCCAGTGCCTACAAACAACAGTATTTGAGAAATTCACTCTCCAAAGGAATAAAATGCAAAGGTTTGAATGAGTTCCCCTCATTCTACTACCAGTCAGATAAAACCAGTAAAAAACTCATAGAATGGTTTGGGTTGAAAGGGACTTTTAAATGCCATTGAGACCTACACCCTGCAATGACCAGAGAAATCTTCCACTGTCCCAGGTTGCTCCAAGCCCTGTCCAGCCTGGCCTTGGACACTGCAGGGATCCAGGGGCAGCCCCAGCTGCTCTGGGCACCCTGTGCCAGGGCCTGCCCACCCTCCCAGCCAGCAATTCCTTCCCAATATCCCAGCTGGGCCTGCCCTCTGGCACTGGGAAGCCATTGCCTGTGTGCTGTCCCTGCAGGCCTTGTCCCCAGTCCCTGGGCAGCTCTCCTGGAGCCCCTTTAGGCCCTGCCAGGGGCTCTCAGCTCTCCCTGGAGCCTTCTCTTGTGCAGGGGAGCAGCCCCAGCTCTCCCAGGCTGGCTCCAGAGCACAGGGGCTCCAGCCCTCAGAATATTTTGTGACGCTTTCAGGATTGTTTGGAGAAACTCAGGTAATACAGAACTGCAAATGCATTCTCCAAATCCTGAAGTAGTGCATTTTGAAAGGGTGCCTTCTGTGGCAGGAACATCTAAACATTCACAGGACCAAATGGACTTCATTGCAGAGACGGGCTTTGCAACCTGACGCAGGTGTTTCTTGTGCCCTCTGCTCCCTTCCAGCCACATCCTCGTGTCAGAGTGGGGCAGAAGGAGCAGGGAAGCTGCACCAACAAGGAAAACACCCAGCTGGAAGAAGGCAAAGCTTCCACCCCATTCCCAAGCACAGCCCCTAAAAGAAGAAGAAAGGAAGGACCTTTTTCACTACAGAGGTAAGTCCATGACAGATTTATTGACATACCTTAGCACCATGCCAAACTTGATTAAAATGGTCCAAGCTGAGTAAAAACAGAGATCTGAGTTTTCATTCCCCTGAATTGTTAGTGTCTCTGTAATTATGAGTACTGTCTCTGGAAGATCCGGGTATAAAAATAGCCAAGGCTTATAAGAAAGGCCAGGTTTGAGTGCCAGAGATGGACACAACCATCTCTGCTTTTAATTTATGTACTTTTACTTCTGTTCTTTTTTAACAATCTGATCTAACTAACATCAATGACTTGTCCACAGGATAAAACAAGAAGCAGTGACAAACAAAAAGATGTGTTAAAAAGCTCCCCATACCTGGTGGTCCATATAGCAATAATCCTTTCCAAGGGGACAGAATGCCAGTAAACAGCTCTGGATACTGTAGAAGCAGAAAAGAAATTCAGGAATTAAAAATGTATCGTCTAAAACAAAACTGCAAGGCATTGTAGTCCCCACCTTCACTGCTCCTAGCACATTCCAGAAACATGAGAAATTTGAAGAGAGGCATAAAACCACACCAAAACAATGTGACACATATGATCTGAGTACTGAGAAAAATACTGTATTTATTATTTGAATTCTGTTTTCAGTGGGCTTTTTTTTTTTTTTTTTAAAGTGCAATTGATGTAACATTCTCTTCTGTAAGTCATTTTTCATGGAATTAATATAGGTCAAACCCAGCACTTTTTACAATACCAAAGGTGCCAAGAATTGGACAAAACTCTTTTTAATTAACAATTAAAACTTAACAATTTTAATACTGAAAGCTATTTTTCCTATAGAAGACTCCATCTGCCTTTTTCAGATGGAACAGGAATAGTTCTGGCATGAAGCAGGAGCACCAACAGTTCTAACTCAAATGGCCTACAAAAGCACAGAAGTATTGAGAATTCTAAAACACCACTATAATTACAAGGAAACAAGCTAACAAGCCCAACACTGGTTTTCTCAAAACCATTTAGCACCTTACCTTTATGGGGTAAACAACCGCTTCCTTGACCAGCCTTTTAGCTGCATCCAGCCCTATAATATCATCCCACTTCACATTTGGCTTATGGAGATAAATGTCCTGCAACACACATCACATCTTGTTAGCAAAACTCCTTCTGCAGTCCAATAATGACCTCTGGCAAAGTAAAAGGATTGACTCAGTGATAAAATAACACTACTGTTAAGTGATACAGGCTGCATTATTTAACCCTAGGGACCAGGGACCTCCCAGGAGGGAAGCATACATAGCAATCTCTTCCCCTCCACTTCCCCTCCAGGCCCCAGTTTCCCCAGTGTATTCCTACCAAATGTAGATGCTGAGCAAATCTTCCTCAGATCTGTTTTCTGTTAGTTTGATTTAGGAACTAACCAACATATCAACAGCTATTGTGATATGCAGGTTCACCAACCCCAATATTTTGTCTCTATTATGCAAGCATTGGGTGCTTAAAAAAAGAAGTAAAAGCAATCATAGTTCAAGTTCAAGCAAGCATTGGTTCAAGTTAACAATGCTCAATGGACTTCATAATTCAAATTACATCTGAATCTTTGAGTTCTTGATACTCATTTTTCAGTGAATTTTTCTTCCCTCTTTTAAACATGTTTATTTTGTAGTCACAAGATCCACAGCTCACTCATGTGCCATGTGAAAATACTTTGGTTTTTTTTTAAACTTGATGCTCAGTAACTTCATGGCTGCACCTATTGCTTATGTTATTATTTATTATAATGTTAATACCTGTTACTTAAGTTATTACTTGTGTTCTAAGTAACAGGGAAAAATTTCTATTTACTCCATCTTATGCAAGATTTTATATACTGCAAGAAAAGCTGTGAGAAACTCTGCAACAGGAAGAAATCTTTCCCCTAAGCATCTATCAAAAGATAGACGGTAATTAGTCTATGCCCTGAAGCAGTCACTAAATTAATTTCATTTAATCTGTCAAACTTTCCAAATCTTCTACAAATCTTTCCATTCGCCTTCATAATATTTTGTGGCTTTGTGTTCCAGGGGCTAATTGTTCTGCAAAAAATACCATATCCCCAGTACAAATACTCAGGAAAAATTCTGCTCTCCAACAAAAATAGTCCACACAGACAGAAGAAAAATTATGTGGTTATATCCAAGGGGAAAAGTTGATTTAATAAAATTAGAAAAAATTATTTATATAGAGTAGATTACACTTTCCCTGTCTATTAGCAGTGAATTAAGATGAATCAGATTTCTGCTATTAAGTAGAGACTTCCATAACTGTTTCCAAATTAAATTAGATTGTGTTATGAAATAGATATAACATGCTATTTATTTTTATTGATTTATACAGTGTTGATTACCATAGCAACTGGCAACATACCATAATGGAGTACAATTCAAAAAACACACCATAACAAAGGGAAAGCAATTTTTTATTGGTTTTTTTTGTGTTAATGTAGCAGCAAGAACAACGTTATTTTAAAGGTCTAGCATAAATTAAAGACCAGACAGGAATTTTGAAACAAATGAGAATTTTCTTACTTTAAGGTTGGAAATTTCCTAAGACATTTCTTAATTTCTACTAAACATCAAATACAAAACTTGTGGACCAAGAACTTTGGCCATACACAGATATAAAAATCAATCAGCAGAAGTCTTCCAGGATTTTTAGAAAGATGATTATAAGTAGGTTTACCCAAGCTGATACTGCTCATGATGTTTATATCCAGAAAGTCACAACAGCACCAAAGACTGTGGTGCTATGAATCCTTTTGGATGCGCAACTCATCCAAAAGTGGTGGATGCTTAGCATTTGTGGGCTGTAGCCACAGATCCCCAGTAGACCAGGGCCTCTTTGTTAGGCTACACCTCAACCCAGGAGTGAAATGAAATGCTGCTGACAGTGCTTTGGGTCCCTCCAGGGATCAAGCTGCCCATCCTGGAAGAATCCTTAAGTCTGCCCTGGGATATGGTGTATTATTGATGCTGCTGTGGCAGTGCTCGCAGAGCTGTTACAACATCTCTCAAGAGCACTGTGTGAGAACACACAGGGAGTGCAGACCCTGCAGGCTGCACAAAGCAAGGCACAGGACAAGAACAAGGCCAGTGGCCCCTGGGCTGTGCCAGCCAGGTGTGACACAGCCCCAGGGCAGGGCCCGTCCCCTGTGCCGGCGCTGCTGAGGCACCTCCAGTGCTGGGACAGCTCTGGGCCCCTCAGCACAGGAGAGACACCGAGGGGCTGGAGCGTGTCCAGGGCAGGGAACGGAGCTGGGGAAGGGGCTGGAGCCCCAGGAGCGGCTGAGGGAGCTGGGAAAGGGGCTCAGCCTGGAGAAAAGGAGGCTCAGGGGGCCCTTGTGGCTCTGCACAAGTCCCTGGCAGGAGGGGACAGCCGGGGGGGTCGGGCTGTGCTGCCAGGGAACAGGGACAGGAGGAGAGGGAATGGCCTCAGCCTGGGCTAGGGGAGGCTCAGGGTGTGTGTCAGGAGCAATTCCTTCATGGAAAGGCTTATCAAGCCTTGGCACAGGCTGCCTAGGGCAGTGCTGGAATCCTCATCCCTGGAGTTTAAGAGCCGTGTTGATGTGGCACTTGGGGACATGGGTCAGTGGTGGCCAAGGCAGTGCAGAGGGAATGGTTTGACCTGATGACCTTAGATGGCTTTTCCAACCTAAATGATTCTCTGACTCTAAACCATGCAGGAATACCAGGGTTTAATAATAATTTTGGTAGATGCTATCTACTAGATTCATTCAGCATTCAGATACTGCTGTGATACTGGCACACCATCCACACTCACTACAGCTCTGTGCCTGAAATAGAAACTTCACCCAAAGGGTGGAATCAAGGTTTCTCCCACTATCTGATCACAGTTAGATAAAACATTAGATAATAGTTGGTTTTAGCTAATATATTTAAATCTCTCTTTCCAGTGAAGTACTGTACTTTTTTTCATAGCAAAGAGGAAAGCCATGTTTAAATTACCTGTTCCCCATTAGAAAGGAACTTAATTATTAATTATTAGAAAGGTCTTAATTATTTCTTCCCACAGAAGTGCATCAGAAAGAAACATCATTACACATAAAGAAATGACTTGTTGGAGAGCTACATGGAGAGAAAAATAACTTGCACTTTTGAGAGTAAGTTCTATCAGTGACAGTAAAAAGAAACAAACAGCATTCCCAGATGACAAAGATAACCAACATCTCTCTGCAACCAACATGGAGATCTGCTCTTACTTTGCTTACAACCATTGCAAGCTCCCTCATCTCACCAGTCATGCCAATAAAAGCACTAAGAGGTTTCAACAATCGTTCCTAAAAGAGAAAAACATGAGTTCTTTTCAGACTGCAAGTATTTTTAGACAAACTATTAACTACTTTTTAAAAAACTGATACATTGTTGTAATATCAACTTTTAAAGCTGCAGAAAAATATGAAATAATAAAAATTTTGAAGTAAATCATGTTTGCAGAAAGTAATCTTTTCCTCTGACACAATCTAACCCAAATCAACATTAAAATGAGCTCTCTTACTGCACTTAGAGTTTTAAATATGCCCTACATAGATTAAGAGGAATGAAAAATGTAAATGTAGGTCACTGTTCTGTCATATTTTCTTTTTGCACAGTTTCTTCCAGTGTAGCAAGTTGCCAGGCAGACGAGCACCACAAAAGCTGAAGGCACTATCTGAGAAGTTCTTGCTTGTGTCTGGAGTGTTTACAGAAAATTTATCTCAACCACTGAAATTCTGTTTTTGTCTCAACTGAGGCAAATGCTGGAGACATACTGAGCTGAAAGCAACCAGGATTTCACCACCAGAAGTTCTGCAGGTGTCTGCAATTTATTCTTTTTTTCTTAAGATCTCATTTTTATTTGTTGCCTGAATAAACAACTGTCATCAAATTTGACCACTATCAGGTATGAGTGTCCCTACAAGAGGAGGAATACACCCCTCAAAAAACCAAGGCTGTTTTTAACACTTGGGAACAAAAACAACATTGTTGCAGTATTTTATTTTGTTCCTGGTTGTGCAAAACTCAAGTTCGTATTGACAGGATGAAAATATGAACAGAAACACTTACTGTTGGATCTGGATCACTATTAAGGCTGTTCAAGGGAATTCCATCTGGTGGCACTCTGACAGCATCCTGAATCATCTTGTGGAAGTCAATTATTTGGCCCTAAAGGAGAAAAGGATAAAAAAATGTTGCTGTAGGCTTTACCATGGTGGTAGCACTACTCTTAAAAATACACTGGAGCAAATTTTGCTAGCAATTACAGCCTTACTGCATCTACAGTCCTAATTATGGCAAAAAATTGACCACAAAAACAGTGCTAGCAATGGGGATAAAACACACATCTCAGTCAATTCAATCATTTAACTGCAAAGACTTTCATTACCTCATTCAGAAATTCAAAATTTCTCTTCAGTCATAGTTATTTACTACTGGGTTTTAAAAAAAATAAATATTCCCCTCTGAATATGTTTGAAATAGTATTTAATGCAAAAAGTGCCTCCTATATAAAGAATTATAAATTTTTTTATACAACAGTATAAAATTGACTCTTCAGCTGACTATAAAGAAACATTTTATGTAAAAATAGACAAAAAACCCCTACCATTTGATATTTTGGAAAACAAACAAAAAAGCCGTACTATCTGAAAACCCCTATTTTATTTTATTTTTTTCCACATACATTTTTCTCTGATAAACCACATACCAGGTTTCCACCAACCTTTCTTGGGTGAGAGCTGTCTCCTGCAGTTTTGCTGATTCCTGAGATGGTTAAGCCAAAATTGGATTGATCTAGAGTATCTTCACCATCACTATTCTAAAGAAAAATGCCTTTTAAAACAGATGTGCTGCCAAATAAATGGATTGAAGATATTACATTATAGGTATCATTCCATCTCTTCACACAGGCCCAGATGAAGTTCCAAGAGAAATATTGATCATTTAAACACCACTGTACACTTAATTAGACTTCACTTGACTGGTGACAGCAGTAAAAGCCATGGCTCTGGAGCTCAGCAGTGAAATTATTCCATGTACCGAACAGAAAACTGCATTTTATGTAAGAAGCAACTCTTATGAACAGTGGAAATGACAGGCACAGCATGTCAGCTCAGAAATGAGGAGCTGTTTTAGGATTATGTATTCACTTCACAGCAGTTATTGGTATAAAATCCAAAAGGCAATGTTTTGGGGTATTTTTAAGAGTAGCAATAGGCCAGAGAAGAGTTCCTCTTGATGCAGAAATATAGCCAGGCCCTTAAAAAGAGCTATAATAGACAGAGTGCTTGCCCACCAACCAGCTGTTCCTGCTCCACCCCCTGTAAAGGGATGATAATAAAGTAGATTTCACAGCAATCTCACCAAAATGAGACTCTCAACCTGAACATTAGAGAGCCAAATTACTCCCTCAGTCTCAAAGAACTTATGCACTGTGAAGATGCTTATAATTTATACCAGACTTACTTCTTTGTTTTGCTTTCTGCCACTAGAGGATGAATATATTGTTATTAATGAAAAAACTCAGATTGCTTTCAGTATAGTTTGGATTATATGCCTCCTTTTCCTCTAATTTTTGCTTATGACTGCCCTCAAACTCAGTGCCAGAAATTCTCTCTAAGTCTTGTACCTATAATCCTTAAGTGACATAATTAGTAAAATCCACTAGTTGCACAATTATTAATTGTGTAACTCCCATCCTCTTGCTGCTTACAGATTCACAAACAAAATCACATTACTGCTGCCAAGATAAAACATGTTTAAACCTGTCTGGTGCTCTCCTTGGTGGAGGATTTAGGTTTTGCAGTACTCCCAGATGAAGTTTTTGACACTGGTTGTTGCACTGTCTGTTTTTTGACCCTTGGTACATTCTGAGAAGAAGTTGCTGTCCTAGGATTAAGAAAAATAATGCAAGACTTCCATTACTTATTTTTTTTTTTTTTACTTCAAAATACCAAATAATGCAGTTTTAGGCTAACCTTGCTCCCACTGAAGTTTTGGTGTTCATTCCAATCACAGCAGAGTTCAATGCTTAATTTTTCAAACACCCCACCCCACTTTATCCACACAGCAGAAGCTCTGTAAATTATCTGCCTCTCCATTTGGAAAATAAGTCTTTAGTTTCCTCTAACACATACAGAAACATGCACCACACAGTCAGGAGCTTGGCTTTAGGTTTTGGTACTCCTCTGGTATCACAACATTATCTTAATCACTGTGCATATTTGCTTTTACTAGGAAAATTTTCTGCCCAGAAAAACACCCCACACATATCTCTCACCTTCTTGTTCTTCCTCCACTTCTCAGCTGTTTATTTTCTGCTGTGGCAAAATTAATATTAAAATGGAAAATAATTAAGGATATAAAAGAGGGCAATTTGAAGCTTTTTTTTCCCTTTAAAAATATTTTAAGCACACAATAATGACCTTGGAAACAATAATGCATAAACAGGAGCAGTGTGAGTATAAGCACTGCAAGCTTGCAAAAATTTATTGAAAACAAACTGGTGTTGGTGAGAGTGGTTTTGCTTCAATCTTTTTACATTTTAGCTCATTCTTTGGTTTCTCTGTTTATATTTTAAAACCAGTGTCTGGACACTACCAGAAATTAGATTAAGTATAATAATTTAATATATCACACAGAATGCTTATTTAATGCTAATATTTTTTTTTATTGCTGAATTGGGAAATATGAATTTGCCTTACTCCTCTGAAGGGGAATCAAGTTCAACATAACAAGACAGAATAAATGTCACATTGCAATAGTGGTTATCAAACTATGTTATCTTTTGCATTTATATAATTTGAAACAACGTCTGTCAAAGGAGAGCTTTTTTTCCCATAAAATGTCAAACTCGCAAAGCCCAGATGTGAACTCATAAAACCAAGGGTTTATATGCTACCAGCATGCCCCTGGTTGTTCCAAAACAAATCTCCTTTCAGTGTTCTCTGTACAATGCTCAAGATTCTCACACACTTGCATAAAATAATCTTTCCCAAAAAACTCTTTCCCTGAGGAGCTTGGGAACATGGTGTGTTTAGGGGCAGCAGAGCCCACGGAACAACCTGTAATCTCGTGGGTGTATCTGCAACACTTCCAACTGGAATTCAGCATGGAAATGACCAACTTGTTACTTGTAGGGCTTGCCAAGAGTGCTGCAAAGAATTCAGTAGGAAGGAGCACCATACCAAAGATTTTGTTTAGACATCCAAGTCTGGCCATGGGCACAATTTAGGGCATGGTACAAACTGCGTGCAGTGCAGGAAAAGAGGCTGCTTATCCTTTAGGGAAGAAGGATGATGCCTCCCTGCCAGCATGGTCACAAATCTGAGCTTAGGTAACAGCAGACAACTCCATGCCCATTTTACTGACCAAAGAATGCATAATGAAAACCAAGAGTGGGTTTTTGGGAATTCTTTTTTACTTACATCATGGATACAGCTTTGACTAGTGCTCAGTTTTACTATGATGTGAAAAAATACATTTTTTTGTATTAATTATTGTAATACATTTTCATTCTCAACTCATAATAAGTCTTTTTTTGTCTTGTTCTGCAGGGCTGTTCTTTCTCTTTACATTAACATCAATCCAATACAACCAATGTTCTAGATGAACATGCCTTTTTCAAGCAAATAATCACTAAACTATTTAAGCTGGAAAATATGCCTAAGACCATCCAGTCCAATCACTCCCCCACCCCTGCAGTGACCACCACTGACGCACATCCCTGAGTGCCACATCCCCGTGTTTTGAACACTTTCAGGGATGTTGCTTCACCTTGAGCAGTCCGTGCCAGGGCTTGACAACCCTTTCAGTGAAGAATTTTTTCCTAATGTCTAATGAAAACCTATATCCTTCAAGCTCTTCATCACCTATTCTCATATGTTTGTTCTTATGGCATCTCCAAGTTACATTTTGTGCTCAAGTACAAAACCATTCTGCTTCTCAGGGTCATAACAGAATGCTCTGATTTGACTTTTCTGTATCACTTATTTACTATTCTCTCCCCATGAGAAGCAAATGGATAAATATATCTTTGCCATAGTGCTTTGTACTTAGCTGACCTTTTCCAATACCAAAGCAGCTTTCAATATACAGAAAAATGCCACTTTCTAGTTCCTTTATATAAAGAAAGATGGAAAAGCAGAAGGGGCCAAAGCCACATCTCTCAGTTCTGGTGCCTTGCGTGCTAGAACTACAGATCTGCAACTGTAAGGGTTGGAATATTAAATGCTGACATACATGACAAGAGCTGTGAGCATAGCAGGGAAATACAGATTTTAGACTTTGGAAACAAAAGCTTTCTTTTTGGAACAGAGCCACATACCAGTCTCCAGGACCTTTTTGGTAATTTTAGGATACTTTTGAAACTTTACAAAATAGTAGCTTTCATATTCCATCAAAATTGTCTCAAGATCAACGTTGTCACAAACTTCAAAGCCACGTAAACCTAATTTTGTCTCTTGCTCCAAAGCATTTGCAGCATCAACATATCTGGCAATTTAAAAACAAAACAAACAAAGATAAAAAAACTGAGAGTCATTATCTTTCTCTGATTTCTGAGAGAAAAAGCAAACAATGGCAGTAGTAAGCATAGGGTAACTTTAACCTCTCCACAACCCTACTTTTATAGAAGCGGAAACTCAATTTTAATATGCCTTGCTGGTTGATCTAAAGTATTTTTAAATTTTATAGAGTTTTTTTTTTTTTCAGAAACTGAAACAAGTTAGCAAAGCAAACTGCGAGGATACCTCATAGTAGTTTATCACTTCTCACTTCAACCCAAAGGCCACACTGTCCATTCAGCCAATAGAGGACAGAAAGGTGAGGCAGTACCAGGTCAGATACACCCAATCCCACAAGGGTAGAGCACTATTATTTAAAACACATACCCTTCCTTGATTAAATAATGCAAAATTAGAATGAGGAGATTTTTCCGACGAGCTTCTGTTCGCATCTCCTCCTGTGAATCAAGATAGAACTCTAGATCAAATGTAATATTCTCTTTATTGCTGTAAACAGCATCTAAATGTAGCCTCTGGAAACAAACAAATTAACACAACAGCATGTAAGAACTGTAAAACAACTCACTGTTAATAAACACAAGGAAAGTGGCTTTCAATCTAATTTTTCTTGCACATTATTAGGGCTACTGGATGGGTAGAAACCTCTTCCTAGAGAAAAGGAAATTACTTTAGGGTTGAACAAATAACTTACTTCCCTTACTATGGTTATGGGCCCCAACATGTTCAGACCGCTGTGAATTTCAGGGCAGGACTCTTGCAGACATCAGTGCTTCAGGGACAGGGCAAGGAAACCTTGTGTTCCATCCTGGTTGTGTCCTTCCCTTGCAACCAGAAACCTGCTCTCTGCCTGGAGAAGGGGGGCTGGTGAACAGGTCTGGGATCTGCATGACTTGACTACAAAGACCAGCTGTAACACCTCCCACTTCATAGGCTTTGATGTATAAACAAAGCAAATTAAACACAGACACTGGAAGAATTAGTGGATTGTGGTAACACGAAACTTGCACAATTTTAACACAGGACTGACCAAAATCAGGACTCAGCGTGAAGAAATGTCAATATGGAGTCAGTCCCGTGGATGTCTTGGACACATTGGAGAACCCAAAGTCATTCACAAATGGTTCAGCAATAAAAATAAGGCAGCATAAAACATCCTTGTCTTCACACAGTGAAGCTTCATCTGAGAGATTATCAGATGCAATATCAAGTAGAGGATAAGGGGCAGTGGAAGAAGAACCATGCAAGATGGTGGAATAAAAACTTACTCTGATGAAACATGCCATATATGCTCAATGTCTGCAGAAAACTTCGGAGATTTTCAGGTCATAACAGAATTTGCTACAACAAAATCTCTAGAAATCAGCACATTGCCTTTGGTCTGTCTCACTGGCACTTGAAACTTGAAACTTGACCACAGGGAAAGTAGGTATGGCCAAACACACATTTAGGCAAATTAATGACTTCACTTCTCTTTCAGGTTGGGTCGTGTTGGGATTTGGACTCGATGATCCTCATGGGTCCCCTCAAACTTGAGGTATCCTGTCTTTCCTTTGCTTCTGTGATTATTTGCAAGGATCTGGTGTGAACATGAAGGAGTGGCACTTAACAGATGGGGAAAGAGAAGCAATTTCTATTGCTTGCACAGCACAGATCACACTGCACAGTAAAGCTACACAGGCTCCTGCTTCCACCCCCAGTTTCCCTCCCTTCCATCCCACCAAACGAGCAGTGCCCACATCCACCCCCAAGAAAAAGCCCAGTTCAAGTGTGCTGCCTGTGGGTGACAAACACAGATTTCTGCCCCCTTCATACTGCAAACAGAGCCCTACCATCAAGGACCTGGGCTGCTCTCTGCCTGTGCCTGGCACACAAAGATGCCAAGGAATACTATTGACCAAGGGTGATGCTTTTAAACCCCACAAGATGTGCTAAAGAAATATACATAAAGATCATTACTGTATTCCTTCCCGTCTCTTGGAAGAGAGAGCAATCATAGCAAACTTCTGATAGCAGAGAATTATTTATTCCAAAAATCAAAGGCATTTTTTGGGTGGTGCAAAACCAATTTACCTCTTTATGCACCATTCCTTTGCTAGGATAGACCTCCCTCTGCTCTGTACACAGTGCTGGGTAACACATGGCATTCCACTCCTAATTTCAACACTTGACATAGCACCATCAGCTACTTTTTTATTTCAAAATAAAATCTGCCAGCCTGTAAAAAGTACTGGGTAGAACTAGGGAAAAGTATCCCAGTCCAGCAGGTATTTCCTGGGATGTTTGCTTCAGTCGTGGGGACATCTAGTGTCACAAAAAAGGAAAAGCTGGGGTTTCCGCTTAACGCTTCCAGCAGAGTCAAAGTGTATTGGCATTTCACATATTGCAAAAAAGACTCATAGAATCTTCATTCTGTTTTTCTAGAATGAAGGCTAAAACTGGCTGGGGAAAAGGGGGAAAAAATACCAACATTTCCCCTTTCTACCTTTACTACCCTTGATACCCTCTTGGGAAAGTGTTTCCAAAAGGAAGTTACAATATCACTTCAGTGGTGGTACAAAGATAATTTTTCTGGACCGTTTTGGAGAAAAAGGAGTGCTGTGTAAATGTTTTATAGATTGGTAACTCTTGAATGAAGCAGACTGGTTCCTGGGAGGTGCTGCAACAAGAAATGAACCAATTCTGAGAACTGCCATGAGGAAAGAGAGAACAGACACACTCTGAGATGAATCTTTTGGTAGTCTGGTGCTTGGAAAGCAGATTTTGAACTATTGCCCTTTTTACCATTTCTCCCAGATGACATGAATCTTCCAAAAAACATCTGGATGAGCAAAAAGGAAGCTGGATTCATCACTTGCTGAGAATCCCACCTGCACGTCCTTTGAAATGCAACTGCTCCTGAGGGTTTACGCTGAGAAAGATTAACTGTTGTGTTTGCTAACATATCAAAGGGCAAGGTTACAGCTACCTCTGAATATTTAAAACACAGTATGCAGAGTGGCTGCCACAGCAGACAAACACATCAAGCGTTTCATGTAATAAACATGGATATTCTGACAAGAGAGGAATTGCCTCTGCCTGATGGACTGACAGGGTTCATGATCCATGCTTGGAACTTTCCTTGAAAAGAATTTGTGTTCTGGCATGTCATCTACTGCTGTTCATCCCCTTTTGTTACTTCTGCTGTCCCTAAAGCATTTTAAGTTCTAGTATAAATAGTGATACAGTGATTGGCAGCATCTCAAATAACTTAAATACAGAGTTGCTTTGGGGGTAGGATAACATTGTGTCTACATGTGACCTGCCTTC
The DNA here is from genome assembly GCF_049639895.1 of Pseudopodoces humilis. Lineage (NCBI taxonomy): Eukaryota > Metazoa > Chordata > Aves > Passeriformes > Paridae > Pseudopodoces > Pseudopodoces humilis. The sequence goes on along the minus strand of NC_142203.1, from coordinate 75,438,597 downwards.
TTCAACCTTGACATAGCAATGTTCTTCTGGTTGTGCTGACCAAACAGAAGGAAAAATGAACCTTTACATCCCAAAAGAGCCCTATGTAAAAATGAGAAGAGAATTTAGATGGAGAGGTTAATTCTCTCTTTAACCTTTTCTAAGAAGAATGCAAAGAGCAATGGCTGATTTTGAGAAGTCAGACATATGTCCAAAGAAAATTAAGTAAGCTGGTAATCAGTTGTTAGTTATTATTAGTTATTGTGATTGACTCACAATGACTTGAATTAGGTTGGACCTGAAAAACTAAACCAAGATATCTCTGGTAGCCCAGTTCTGTGAATATTCTATAAAACAAAGGAAAAATCAAGAAGCTTTCAAGATGCACTGTTACCAAGTGTACCAGTGGCACACTTATCATTATTGCCTGATCAGTCCCACCCATCTCTTTCCTGCATTTCACCATTACTTTAGCCATTATTTTAGCACATTATTATTTCACCATTATTTTAGCACACACTCTTTCCACGAGGCAGATGAGCTCTGTCTGTGCCAGTGCCACCAGCAGCTCTATCTGTCTCCTTAAAAGAGCTCTCTGCCTGCTGTGGTCTGCTGTCCTGAGCTCCAGTTTGTCCTCTAAGGACTGCCCCGCTGCACTTATGTCACAAAAAAACCCTGCCTGCCACAGTCCAGACAGATACTAACACTGCACAGAACTTCTTAGTGAGGAAATGGCAAATCTTACACAGCATGAAAAAACCAGGAGTACTTACCAGTGCAAAGTTACTTAAAATTCAGTTTAGCTTTATAGTGATCTAGCCTTCCTGTTTAATTAGTATTTAGAATTGCATGTTGTTTATAGCCACTGGTATTTCAATAGATGTTTAAATGTTTAAAGTTTAATAAGCTTCCGTTCTTAAAAGGACAGAAAAACGTATGTAATTAAATTTTCAATTACTATAGGGGATTTTGGGGTCCATGAAATTAATAAAACCTTAAGGCACTTAAATGTGATCTTGTTTTAAAAACTAAATAGTTGAGCACTTAACTAATTAGCTTCAACACTTATAGAGTTATTTTATTTATTTCTAGCTTAACAAAAGAGTGGCACACATTCCTTTTTTTGAGTCATTTTAAATTAAACTCTAATAGAGTTGTGCACCTTTAGGTGAAATTGTTTGTTTAGTCATTTCCACACCTTTTGCTAAAATGCATTTACATACTAAATCAACCAAGCCTCTTGTGTAATTTCCCAAAATTAATGGACCTACTAAAAGATTGATTTAACTCAGTAACATTTTGTCATCATTTGACCCTATATACTCTGCATGAATATGTTTGTTTGGATGAAAAATAGAGAGCTACAAGAGTAAGTCATCATCTAGGGAGCTTGGGAATAAGAACTATTCTGCTTTAGTGTATGCACTCTATGGGCGTCCAACTGGGGCAGTCAGGATGTGTTCAGAAAGATCTCTGATTAGGAATTCAGACAAGAGGCAGCCAGGTGGCTGTGCAATCACACAGGGAAAGCACTCATCATAATACACACGCAGAGCCCCTTCCCTCTTTGTCTTTGGGATCCCAGGATGCTGACAAAGGTGGAGTTCCTCAAAATCAAGCTGGCACCATATGCCAGGACAGAGAGGCTTGATGGGCTCGCCTAGTCTTCCTCCTCCCTCCACAACCCTGTATTCCCACAGCTTCCCATTCCCCATAGCCCTCTGGATATCTTGACAGGCCTTTCAGAAGGCTGAATGTTCAGTTCTTGTCTGGCTTGCTGACCATACTTTTTGAGAAACACAAGCAGAGAATGGAACTGGTGAGTTTTAAACAATGTATAACTTGACTGCCATTTAGTTTCCCAGGACAAAGAAAGGGCGTTTTGCCCTCTTCTCTCTTCCAAATTATACAAGGCTGCTGCAAACAATAGAGTTGCCAAAGTTTTTCAAGGATTACAATGAGCTTTCATAATTAAAGACATACAGCAAGCTCACCATAGAACTTATGACTGGGAACAAGAAGCAGAAAGTCCTCTTGGCAGCTTCAGGTGGTTCTTCAAGTCACTAATTAAAAAAAGAGGCTCCAAACTTTTGCTCCTCTGCAGAACATAAATGACTACCTCATCTCTATACCTGATATAGACTATTCCTCAAATCCATCCTGCCAAAAGGCTATGAAAGAAACCAGTTTAACAAAAGCACATCAAGCCAAATCCTATGGCACAGCTGATAGGGAAGAGCTCTTGAGCTCTAATTCCCAGTTCCACAAATGTTTCTGCATTTAGTATCCAGCAACATCTTTGGGACAAAGACCATGCAAATCCCCACTGGTGAGGTTAAAGATCAGGTCCCCTTTTGTCCTCTCCTCCTGCATGTTGATGCTGTTTCAATACCACACCTTCAGGCTCCATTCTCGGCGGCTGAGATCTGAATTCCCTTTAAAGCTCAGAAAGAGACCATGATAGAGGATCCCATTCCTAGGTAAGTATATTTATCCTATTAACACTTCCTGAAGAGAGGAAACTCAGGGGCAGGCCTCAATCTCCTCTTTCTGGTGACCAGTGACACAACCAAAGGAAATTTCACGGAACTGGGTCAGCAGGGTTTTAGGCTCGTTATCAGGAAAAGGTTCTTCCTCCTTCTTCCAGAGGGTGGTTGGGCACTTAACAGGCTCCCCAAGGAGTGGTCCAAGGCTGCCAGAGCTCCAGGAGCGTTTTGACAATGCTCTCAAGAACATGAAGAGTTTTGGGGCTGTGCAAGGCCAGGAGTAAACACAATGATCCTCATGGGTACCTTCCAGGCCAGAAAATTCTATGATTCTACAAGAGGTTGATAAAACTCCTAAAGCTCAGTCTCATGTCTCCTCCCAAAACACCTCTTTTGTGAAGAATCCTGAACTTTTCACTCTCAAGAGGGAAGAGAGATTGGTGCATGCAAGAAAAGCACCCAACAGCCTCATGAGAAAGACTTTTAGTGTCCCTGCTGCCTCTCTCCCTCTGGTGCAATTTAACCAGCAGATGGAAGCAAAAGAACAGATTATGAAATTCAGCAAAATCTTGCTGTTTCTGGGTTTCTAGAGCAAGAACCATAGAATCACTGAATCACAGGATGGTTTGGGTTGGAAATTACCTTAAGACCATCCATTTCCAAATCCTGCCATTGGCAGGGACACCTCTCACTACCCCAGGTTGATCCAAGCCCCGTCCAACCCAACCTGGCACACTCCCAGGGGTAGGGCAGTACAGGCTCAACTTTTTGAAACAAAAGCGAGTGGAGAAAGGAATACGGATTGTCCCCTTTGGCCGTGCCTACTGCTCCAGAACCATTTAGAGAGAAGCTGTGGGCGATGCACGCACGCACTTCCCCATCATACCCAGCCCCCGTCCCAACCGCCATAACAGCACCAACCGCCGCGCATGCGCAGAGCGCCCCCTCCCGGTTGATATGGCAACCCGACGCGCAACCGCGACGCGCAGCCGCCCGTTCCGGCGGTTCTCACCGCTTCCCTCGCCTGGTGGGTGGTTCTCAGAGCCTGGGAGGAGAGCTCCATGACGGCAAGGGACGCCACCGGGAATGCTACCGGGAATGTTACCGGGAACGCAGCCGGGAATAACCCACCGAGAGCCCGGACCCGCACACCGCCGACCCCCGAGGGGGACAGGCGCGCCCCGCCTCCCCAGCGCAGCCAATCGGAACGTCGGAAGGTGAAAGATTGACTGAAGTCCTGTCCAATCACGAGTAGAAAAGAGTGGGCGGAAGGTGGCGCTGGCCAATGGGCGCCGAGGTCGCCTGGGTGGCGCGGGGTGGGGGCCGGTTGGGCGAGGGGCTCGGGCTGAGGGGATGGAGGGGTCCTGTCCCTAACCAATCCAAAATGACCCAAAGCAACCTCAACCATGCCAATCCAACCCAAACCATGCCAATCTAACCAAACCCCACCCCGAGCAAGCCAAATCAAGCCTAAACAGCCCAAATGAGCGCAGCCCAGCTCGCCCACACAGCTGAGATGTGCCTGAGAAGCAGCAGAGTGCAGTTTGCCCTTCGCATCAAGGATGTGCCAGTGGGCATTAAAATGGAGACCACCACTGAGACACAGGGCTGTGAGAAGCTCTCTTTTGGAGCACAACTCGGCTGCCTGGTTGTAGCCTCCTGGGATTCAAGGTGTGAGTTATCAGAGAGGTGAATTGTGCCTGTTGGACGTGGTCCAGCTTCAGTCCAGCTGGAGGAGAACCTATGATCAAGCAAGACAAAACCTAAAGCTCAGGACCTCTACTAAAACTCCTCTTTTATGAGGAATCCTGTGCTTTTCTCACACAGTGGGAAGAGGAATTGATGGACACATGATGGCTTTGTAGGAAGGACTTTAATTATCCCTGCTCCCAAATCCAACAGCTGCTCAGTTCTTGGATGGGGTAATGATCATGCAACACAACTTGGTCTAATGGAAGGTGTCCCTGACCACAGCAGGGGGATGGAACTGGATGAGTTTTAAGGTCCCTTCCAACCCAAAATATTTTGGGATTCTGTACTACACTTGCTTAGCATCTCATTCTCTCATCCTCAAAGACATGTTTTTTCCAGACATCCCGACCTTCTTCCAAAAATACTCCTCAGTATAACCACCAATACTCCAATATGGCTTTGTCCTTTTGGTGCCACTCTGTTCTCACTCTGGAATGTTTCCCCAGCCCTTTTCCAGAACTTTCCCAATCTGGTATATGCCAACACAGGCATCAGTGTGTGTTCACAGCTCAGGTAGTTCTGCTGCAAATGTAATATATATTCATTGTGTCAAGGATGCAATTTAATACACATATTTTTTTATTACATTTCTCCCATAAAACATTTTTTCAATTTTTTTTTTTTTCAAAGCAGATCAGATTAATATTTCTCTAACTAACTTTACTAGACCGTGTGCTTAATTTTGTGGCCTTAATGTGGTAATACAGTGGGTAACAGCATTTGTTTTTCCATTATCGTGGGCCTCTTTTTTATGGCTCTGAAAGAGAAATTTCTGTAATTGAAGTCAGAATCCCAAGTTCATCACTTGGGAAAGCAGCCTGGGTTCTGGGCTATGCTTACCTGGAGAGTTTTCCATCATTACTGTTAAAGGAGTAATGCTAACTTAATATGTGGTTTCCTATAGTTTTGAAGAGACTCTTCAAATCCTTTGAACAAAAATTGAGGGTAATTTTCACAAAAACTGTCCATAGAGGCAAATGCTCACCCACAGTCAGGAAGGCTGTGTTCAAGACTGTAAAATCTAGGCCTATGTCAATAGACAGAATTTAATAAAAATAAGAATGATCAAATAAGCAACTCTATAACAAAATTTAAATATTTTGCTGTTGGTCTTATTAACAAAATATAGGTGTATCATTGCAGTGTGTTAGGATGGGCAGGCAAAATTAATATTTCATTATCAAAACTGATTAGAATATATATATATATATATATATATAAATACATTAGGTTTCTAATTTGGATTTTTCTAAACTTTAATATATCTATTGTCAATGTAATTATGTATAACTATATTCATCATGTGCCTTTGTTGCTTTTTTCCCAACCTGGAAATGAAAATTGTGATAATTTTAGTATGGAGGTAATATAAAAGAGGATCTTTTATAACTGCCTTCAGGAGCAGTTATGGAAAGATATCTACAAAAGCCCACCCCCCCCAGAGATCAGTACATTTTTATAGGTTTTAGGAAATTAGCATAATTGATAAAAAGCACCAGTTAGGAGGACAAGAGGTGATGTGATTCCCCTCCAGGTCAAGCCCCTTCTCTGGAGCCCCCCCTCAGCACTGGCTGTACTTTTTCCATGAGAATGTATCTCCAAGAGTTGTCCTTGGCCATGGTTCCCGGGGAAAATAAGATAGGATAGGGGCCTTGTACCCTCTGGCCTTGGAGCTTTAGAATTGTTTTGTCTTTCTGTTTAGGGAAAGGCCATGGGAAGACTAGCTACTGAAACAGCAGACTAGAGAGCTGCAAGTATATGTGTGATAATATAGAGAACATATAAAAGAAAAAAAAAAAAATGCAAAACGAAACAGTATCACCTTGTCAGAAGATTATGTCCCACCCAAACTCTGTTTTATCAAACAGCTGCATAGAAAATGCAGATACAATGCAGGCACATAAATGATTTCTTTCCAATAAGCAGAATCAGAGTTTGGATTGGAGGGACCTTAAAGACCTTCTAGTTCCAATGCCCTGCCTCGGACAGGGACACCTTCCACAAGACCAGGCTACTCCAAGCCCTGTCCAACCTGAGTATCCAACTTAGAGTATTTTGTCATATGGGTAGAACCCACATTTTTTTTTCCAGCAGCATGATTAAGGTTGTCTTTCAGCCTCTGTGCTTTGACAGCTCTAGACCTCATACAAGAGGGCTGTAGGCACTGTCTACCACTTAAGTATTTTTGCCATTCACTTATAATGTTACCTTAAAAAATATATGACTGTGGGGTACAAGAGATGATGGAGAAGCTTAAGGCTGACCTCTTAAAATTCTTTTCTTTAAATGCAGCACATACAAAACAAATCTACTTTCCACCCAGTCACCCCAGCCCTATCCCTGCCTGCAGTTCACAGTCTGTAGTGTATTAACAGCTGGTTAAGCAGCACAGGAGGGGTTTGATGAGGTATGATGCTGATAAGAGCAATTGTTGCAATCCTGCGAGCAGCTGTAGAGTGGTTTTGTTTGTTGTTTTGGGCTTTTCTTGTTTGTTTGGGTTTGTTTGATTTTTTTTTTTCTTTTTTTTTTTTTTTTTTTAACTGCAGCGTTTGTGGAAGGCTGGGAGGGTTTATTTGGATGTTTGGATGTCTTTCCGTAGTTAACACAGCTGTGGGAACAGGCAGTGCTTGTATGGACATACTGTGCATAGCACTAGAAAGATTACTAGAAAAGGTTGAAACCAGATGTGTGGTTTTTTTTCCCTAACAAGCCTCCATTTAGGCGGCAGGTTGCTTAGCACCTATAGGCTCGTTCCTTACTCTAATTAGAGCCTGCTGGGGAAGACAAAAACCCCGGTGACTAATTCTGTGATTTTCTGGGAGATAGGAATATGCCCTGGATGCCTTGGGGAAGGTCTCCTCCAATGGCTGGTGCTGGGCCGAGTTTTAACACCAAAACTGAAAATTCGGAAAATGCTCAAGGGAAGAGCCTGGGAAATGTTTCAGGCAACGCAGCAGCAGGTTTAGCGAGAAGAAAGAGGAGAGGAAGAAAGGGGTATCGAAGATGGAGGTCAAAGAAGAGGCAGAAGTTTTGGATCCCGGAAGAAAGTCTGACATTTGAGGTAGGTTTCTTAGAAGTTTGATGGAAAGAGAAATATTGGAAATGTTGAAATTTAGCAAAGATGAGTTGGTAGCTGTGGAGTGTAAGCCTGGAGTTGATGTGTGTGTGAGAAGTTGTGATAAAACATCAGGATTTTGAAGAACTAGAACAAAAGGGGAGATTAATTCTAGTTACTGGAAAAACAGAAGAGGGATATTTGAAAGAAATTTTTGTGTTGAGATAATGGAATGGGAGAGAAAATGGCCTGTGCTCTAAGAAAAATTGAGGGGGACCAAAAGTCCTCTTTTTTATTTTTTATTTTTTTTAAATTTTTTTTGAGGCTAGGTCCCCAGAGATGTAGTAGAAAGGGAAAGATTGAGGAAAACAACCTATTATAAAAGAACATTTCCATAAAATATTAGGGACAGCTACTATGTAAACTCCTATCTTATGCATGTGAAGTGTATAGAAATAGTGTTTGCTCTTATCCCTGCAGATACTGCGGATAAGATGAATGGAAAGGTTGAAAGATGTGGTTATGAAGTGAGATGTGAGTGTACACTAGAAAAGAACTGCCTGGCTCTGATGTGAGCTTGAACACTGATGTCCTTCCTGGTGTGTTTGAAGGAAGGAACACTTGAGGGTTTTTTAAAAGAACAAAGGAAGGCTTTGGTCTGGTCATGCTTTAGTGATCTAAGAGAGTCTAACCTGCAGCTTGCCCCTTTAGTCTGGTATTGAATTGGAGGGAAAAATAAGCATTTGTTGGACTTAGGAGCTGAACTCAGGCAGTGGTGTGGCAGATGGCATGTTTTATTAGCCTGTCGATTCCTGGTTTTGACTAACAGAAGGAGTTTGAAATTAATGAACTCCTTATGTTTAAATCTTTAGGAAAAAGGGTGTCATAATGCCAAGCACAAAAGCCATTAATGCAGAGGACTAGGTATCTGTGCCTGCAGTGGAAAACTTTGGCACATTAATGGGTTTAACCTGGAGTAATTAGTAAATAAAAAGGAAAGGCTGTCTCAGAAAGCTGCTGCAAAATTACAGCTAATGATGTTAATTATTGAGTTCCTTGGTGTCCAGCTCTTGTAGCAGCATTAAGTGCCCACAGCTAGTGTGCATGGCAGGGATCAGTATCTTCTAGAAAAACTCAGCTATTTGTTCCCAAAACTGCCTGCCAGCATCCCTACTTGCAGAGTCTGCTGCCAACGTGGCCTGTCCCTTGGCCTTACTATAAATTACCATTGCAGTTGCTGCTCTGGATGTCTTGATTGTGCAAAACTAGCTGCCTTTTGGTTAATACGAGCAAATATGTTTTGCATTTCAGGCCTCTTTTCCAGTGTCTCTTCGTCTTCTTGTTTGGGTTGTGTTGGCTGCTCGCCTGTTTGTTGGCTGAATCTTTGCTATTTTTTATTGCAATAAATCGGTTGTTTGGTTTTACAGCCAAGTTGCCGATTAAACTGAATATTGTGAGTAGGTAATTATTGTGACTAGGTAATGATCTCTGGCTGATTTTGAAAACAGTATTCTCGGCTGCACCTCGATGTTTATTTTTCTGTAAATGTCTCAACATTTCTCTTGCAGCAGGAAACCCATTATCCAGTTTTTGAAGCTTACTGCTGGTGACATTTTCTCTTCATTTTTTATTAATAAAACGTGCTGCATCATCATTATAATACAAATTATGAGTGCTCTTGATTGGGTGGATAAACTGGGCTGTAAAATCATAAGCTTTCTATTTAATCCACTTCAACTGCAAACTGGAATATGTTTTATTTCTTTTATTCTCTGATTTGCTGGTTTGCTTGGTTTTTCTTTTTTATTTTTGGTTGGTTGGTTTTTAATAGAACAATTCAAGTGGTGCGTTCCTCCTGGAGGGGAGGAATTATGGCAGGTGTGTCCAGTTCTGGGCTCCTCAGTACAAGTGGAATGTCCAGTGGAGGGCACAAGGATGATGAGGTGTCTGGAGTTTCTCTTGTGATGAGCGACTGCAACATCTGGGCATGTTTAGTCTACAGGAGACTGAGACGGGAATCTAAATGCAGACAAACATTTCGAAGGGGTGTCCAGAGAATGGTACTGAACTCTTTTTGGTGGTGTCCAGCAACCAAATAAGGAGAAATGGCCACAACTAAAATACAAAAAGTTTCACCTCAGCATGAGGAGGAACTTCTTTATGTTGAAGGTGGCACAGCTCTGGTAGAGGGGGTCCAGGGAGGTCGAGGGGTCTCCGTCTGTGAGACATTTCAAACCCACCTGGAGTTCCTGTGTGACCTGCTCTGTGTGATTCTGCCTTGTCAGGGGTTTGGTCTGGGTGATCTCCAGAAGTAATTTTTATTTTGTGATTCTGTGGTCTCCCAGGATAATTTCCAGGGCCACCTGAATTCTTTGCACCCCAGAGCTGCTGCAGGAGCACCGGGTAATTGGGGCTGGTACCTACGGGTGTGTGTACACAGCTGGAGTGGCTTTCCCTTACAATTCCCAGTCTGTACCACCGCCGGCCGGTTTCCTCTCAGAGTTGCCGGTGTGTCAGTGCCATCCATGGCCGGTTTCCCCTCAGGGTTCCTGGTGTGTCCGTACCACCCTAGCCCAGTTTCCCCTCAGGTTGCTGGTGTGTCTGTGCCATCCCTGGCCGTTTTCCCTCAGGGTTCCCGCGGTGTCTCTACCACTCTAGCAGCTTCCCCTGAGGGTTCCAGTGTGTCCGTTCCACCCTAGCCCAGCTTCCCCTCAGGTCCCCCCGCCCCTCCCTGCCGCCCTTCCCGCCGGCCCGCCCTCCCCGCCACGTGCCGGGAGCGCGCTCCGGGTGCACGATGATGGTGGCGGCGGCGCCCGGCGGCGGCGGGTAGAAAATGGCGGATTTCGAGGAGCTGCGGGTGAGGAGGAAGGAGGGAAGAGAGGTGGCGGCGGGGGCAAGATGTCGGTGCTGGGGGGCCTGCGCCATCCCCGGGGTGAGAGGGAGGGAGGGAAGGAGCGGGGCCCGCTCCGACTTCCCGGGGGTCGGCGGGGTCTGCCTGGGGAGACCCTCCCTGTTAGTGCCCCGATCCCCAACCCCGCCGCGCGGGCTGTGCTGCTGCTGCCGCCGGGAAGGTTCTTCCCGCTCCTCCCGACATTTTAAAAGCCATCTCGGCGCTGCCGAGCGGCCCCAGGGCTCGAAAGGCTCCTGCTGGGCCCCGCGCTCCGTGCAGCTGAAGAGAGGGCGGTGAATAACCACCGGGCTGTTAAAAATGCTGATAGTTGTGGAATCTGTGGAAATCCATGGAGCGCTTTCCAGCCGGGAAAGCTGTGCCTGCCCAGCGTGAAACCCAGCGCTGCTTTTCAGACTGGTTTTATCTTAGGTTCATTATCTTTCATATTGTGGTGGAAGACTCTGTAACAGACTTGTCGAAGTGGGTGTGTGCGTGCGTGTCCTTTCATTTTGTTAAGGAGTGTACACAAAGAGCTGACTGCATAGTTGGTGCTTTTCCTCCCTTCCATTTCCTGAACAATCCGCTGCTATCTTTGTGTGGAAGGCGGAGGTTGTCCTTCAGCAGCATCCACACCTGCAGAAGTGGAATTCTTCGTGGGCATTCCGCGTGCAGGCCGCTTCCCCCCCCCACCCCACCTGGACTTTGTTATAGGAGGGATAAAAGCCGGTTAAATAGGAGCCACTCTGAGTTGGGCTTTAGTGGGCAGGAAGAGTTGGTGCTAGTGTGACCTGCAGTGAGAAATGTGCTGCAATCGCCAGAGAATTTCCCATGCTGAGGCTTCTTCCAGCACTAACGCTGGTAGTGCAGCTGAGCAGCTCACTTATAAAAATATAGTGGAAAGAACTGAGTTTCTTTGTCTGAGGACAACAGGGCTCTGTCTCAGTTTTAGGTTTAGGAATTGTTGGCTTATTTTTTTTGTAAGTGAGCCTTGTGTTGTTGGGGTATTTTTTCCCCCCTGAAATGTGTTTATATTTGCACGTTTTCTTGCTCGGGGTCCTCACCCATTCTCAGCCCTCATTCCTAGGTGTCTCAAAGGGTTTAGCTAAAGCCCCAGTGTAAACTTTGTGCCAGTGATGACTCTTTTTCTTTTATTTCTTCCTCACCAGTCTTGAGGTGGAGTTATCTGTCTCTCCCAAAGCACTGTAATCGCTTATCTAGATGTCCATAAGTATTGATTGTCTCCCTCAGGGCGTTAGGTTCCTGAATACCTTTAAAATTGACCAGAAACTGAGGTGCATAGATAAATATAATGCAGGAAGTATGGAGGGAAAAGGGAACTGTGTTTCAGGCCAGCTGCAAGGCTCCCCTTTCATCACTCAAGAGGTGCCACTTGTTTAAAAAAAAAAAAAGTCTGAAGACATATCTTTTGATATTCCCATTCATCTTATTTGTAAATGAGTGACTGTAAGATGAATCTGTTTAGCCTGGAGTTTCTCTAAATGTTCAGTATCTGTCTGATAATAATTCATGGCCTTTTGTGGGAAAGCTCTAGGTAATTTTTGGAATGTAATTGTCTGCCTCATGTCTGCAAGGCCATGGCTGAATTTCTCCTTTTTTCTTATTGCATCTGAGAATGCATTTGAATGTGCCTGCTTGAATACCAGGCACTTGATTTAGAGGCTTAAATTTTTTCTCAGACAACCAAATCTTGCTTTTGACCAAAGATGAGAGAGATTCCCCCACCTGCAGTAGATTTTTTGAATTGACCTTTAGGTGTGATCTGAAATGGCTGCTTTATAGATTAACCTACTGAATGTTTTTATGGCAGTGCTGTTTGCTGCTGTCTTGTTGATAGCAGTTTCCTGTAGTATATGATCTCTACCTGCTTTATAAAAGGCCACTTGGGCCATTTTGAGAGTGGAATTTATTTTAGTAGTTTGTTAAGGGCTGACTAAAGGCAGGAGGCCAGAGTTCTCTCTTAAACCGTGTTTGTTGAGGGAAGCAAGCAGAAGCAGCATTTTTTTTTTTTTCTTTTCAGGGCAAAGCAGCATTTTGATATTTGTTAGGACTATCCCTGGCATCCTCTGGATCTTCACAGTAAAAATCCTGTGAAGCTGGGACCCAAGGTTTATAACTGAGAGGCTGTTGTGAAAGAAACCAGACTCTAAGAAACCTGCCTTCTGGAACATCAGGTCTTCTGGAAGTCTTTTGTTAAAGGATTTAGATATAGCTGTAACCATATTTGCTAGTTTTCAAGATACTGGTGACAATGTCTGGTCCAAGTCTTACCCTTCCAGACCATGTAATTAAGCTTTTATTAGCTAATAATGTTTATTGATTTCTGTAAAATACTGGTTTCTAGAGTATTAGGGAGTGACTGAGATGTGGAGAGCACAACTGTATTTTGTCTAGTTGTGAGTTGTAGTTAGTTTTGAGATACCATTTCCAGAGCTGCTGTTCACAGATGTGTTTTTAAACCTGGCTCATACCTTTATCCATAATCCTCTCTCCAGAGCAGCCCAGTAAATGTTGAAGGAATTACTCAGGCACAGGCGGATGTGGAACAGAATCATCAGTCTGGTGTGGAGGCCAGAGATGACGAGTAAACACATTTTTGAACAGAATTGGCCCAGAAGTGGGGGACTGCAGCTCCTTCTGAGAGCCATCTGTGAGAAAATGATTCCAGCTCCCAACAGATTCTGAATTCACCAAGATTTGGCTTGAAGCTTTGCTTGAATCTCAACAAAATGCTGTAGATAAGAGGATCGGTTACATATTGTTTTTTAGTGTTCTTTGGTCCCCTGTGTTTCTGCTGGCGTCCTGACTCTAAAGTGGAAACAAATAATGTGGAATGCATGCAGTCTCAGAAACAGATCTCTAGTTTTGGTGACAGCATCAGTCTCATAGTTCATGCTTAACCATGTTTTGAAGTAATTTGTTAGTGTCAACTTTATGGGGCTAAAAAGAAGGCTCTTTATAGGCAAATGGCTCTGCCTTTGCTAAAGTTAATCTGTGGCATTTGTGTTCAGTTTCATGGCCATTGTGGAAAAGAGCTCATTTGGTTGAGAAGAGATGGAAGTGTGCTAATATATCCTTTCTGGCAGGAGAGAATGCACAAAATTTACTGGAAAATCACGTTTATAAATGCTGGAAGTGGCTCCCACTTTTACTTTTTTGCTCTTGCACACCCAGTTCTGAAGTCACACAATTCAAACAGGAAGAAAAATGTTGTTTGGATACCTTATTAAAATACAGAAGTTGAAGTCTCATTTTTTCTGTATATTGGATCTCTTGTTCATTCCAGACTGGTATCTTTTCACTTCTTTTGCTTTATTTTTCCAGACTGGAAAGACAGTGTAGGTGATGGCCTCGCATTTATCAGGTGAAGCAGTGCTTACTGCTAAATTGCTAACAAGAAAATGCTGAGAGCTGTTTTCATGTGTCCTCCTCAAACTCATTGCGAAGCACTGTTTTGTTTTATCTGTGTTAATGTAATTTTATTGTATATGCTGACCAGTTTATGTTTTTGAGGTAGAAATCAAATTCCACATGATGGTCTGGGTTAAACTTAAGATGGTGGACGGAATAGATATTGAGAAGTTGCTGTTGGTGCTGTATTGATCCTTAGGCTGCAGTTAAATTGAATACATTAAATAGCATAAATGCTGATAAAATACTCCTAATGACGTATGATAATGTGCTGTTACCTTGTATCTGCATGAAATTCCTTTGTTCTCCATAGGTTCACAGTCACTATTCTACATCATGGGGGTTTATCGAAACAGCTTAAAAGTTTTTTGTATGTAAAATCATTAACAATTAACTGATTGTGCTGAGATGCAGTGATTGAGAGAGGAAGGAGATAATGTGGTTTAGGGTACTCTAAAAAAGAGGCTAAAATGAAAGGGCCAAGCTTTGTTTTGAATGTCGTAAATATTTGTGTTTAACTTAGGATTTTTGCTGTTATTAAGTGAATGTAACTTTGGAGCTAATTCTTAATTTAGCAGTCAGGCTAGAGTGTGTGTAGAGGAAAATCTCCATAATACTGAGGATCTGGTGATTATGATTTGCATTGACTGTGGTTTTCTTTAGAGCTGCTTTTGCTGTCCTGTACTACTGACACAGATTTCAATAATGGCATCTTTATTTTTCCCTGTGGCTTACATTTCTTTATATATGGTTATATCACTTTGAGAAAACATTTTCCCTCAGAAGAGAGGTCTTCAACCGTCCCAGGACACAGGTTGTTATTCCTTACCATCATTACCCATTTATAGCCTGCTGTAATTCAGCACGGACGCAAATCTACTGCAAAAGATGTCACAAATGTACTGCTTTGTCGAACGTCCATGAAAGGGATTAAAGTGAGGAGTGAGGATTTGTGGAACCTGTCCTTGGTGTGTCCCTTCTGTACAGAGCATTCAGACACTTTGGAGATTGCGTGGAAGCCAATGGGGCTGAAGCAGAGCTCTTAGGGGCAAGCTGACCAGTACATCTGAGTAGGCTGGATTGCATCTGCTGTGCAAGCATCCAGCTGGCTGCCCGAGCAGTACTTGTTCTGAAAGCCACAGCTGTTGCTGCTTATTGTAGGCATACATCAGGAATTAAACAGACATTTTCTGTTACCTTGCATTGAGATAGAAATATATATATATATATATTTCTAAAGAGAGGTATGTAGAGTGACTGTTAATATTGCAGGGGAGTGTAGAGAATCACAGAGCTCTTATATGGGGAGATGTTTGATCCCTTACTTTGCTTTGAAACACTCCTGCCCCTTAATTTCAGTGGTATGTCAGCATTTCCTGGGCTCCTTAACATCAACCTCCCTGGGAAATTAATGCCATTCCAGATACACCTACGGCTTAATGCTTCAGAACAGTGTTCCTGCTGATGAATCATGGTTGCTAGAGTTTAACTGTAAGAAACAAAAAAAAAGCTATAAAACTTCTTATAACCTTCAAGTATGAATTTCAGGGAGAAAAATATTTCTGGAATATAGAAGTGCTTGAATTATCCAGTCTGTTTTCTTCCTTAGAGTTCTGTCAAACTACTTTGTGATCATGGAGTAATGTTAAAACTAAAATGGCTTTGTTTTTGTGTTAAAAAAGCTTTTTTTATTGGGCTGTGCAGCTGTAAAGAACTTCTCTTAAGCGAAAACGGCATCTACATGACACAGCTTGAATGTCTAATCTTGATTGAGTGATGTGAAAAGCATATTAATAACGAGGCTGCAGTCTTCTGCGATATGCTTGAAAACCAAAAGAAAATAACCTGATAAGGGTTTATTGGAAGCAGTGTCTGCCTTGCACCATGATTATAAATGTTCTTAGGCATACATCTCCATAAAGTTTGTTGATGATAATGAATGTCACTCTATATTTGTAAACTTGAGGAGGAGGATGGGTACAGAATCATAGCTTTGGTTTGGATGGGACCTTGAAGCTTCACCCCCATGGGCAGGGACATCTTCCACTAGCCCAGGCTGCTCCAAGCCCCATCCTTGGACACTTCCAGGGATCCAGGGGTAGTCCCAGCTGCTCTGGGCACCCTGTGCCAGGGCCTGCCCACCCTCCCAGCCAGCAATTCCTTCCCAATATCCCAGCTGGGCCTGCCCTCTGGCACTGGGAAGCCACTGCCTGTGTGCTGTCCCTGCAGGTCTTGTCCCCAGTCCCTGGGCAGCTTTCCTGTAGCTCTCCCTTTAGGCCCTGGCAGATGTGTTTTCATATACATGGTTGTTGTTGCCTTGAAAGGAAGTAGACTCAGGTTTAGAGGGAAAATGTTGTAAAAGCTATTGTTTAGATACTCCTGTAAACCTCACTTTTTGCAAGTTTTCTTTCTAAATCCTATGTAAGATTTTTATGTTGATGGACAAAACTATGTATATTTTTCATACTTGCAAGCATTTTTAATGTGGGTGTTAATTTAAAATTTTGATGACTATGGTTTTGAAGTCAGGCTATGTCTGTTAGTAAAATGAAATCCATTTTGTAACAAAGTGCTGGTTTGTGAAATTTTTTTGTGTGAAATGTTAGCTGTGTTGAGGTGTGACCGACTGCACATTTCACCTTGATTAACTTGCAGGAATGCACAGAAGGCAGCAGGCAGAGTAATAGACAGTATTTTGCAATACATGCTGTTTCCCTAATCTCAGTGTAAAGGATTATTTTACTCATTTGCATTGTGATTATGGAATCAAGCATCGTGCTTACTGCCTGCATCTGAAATAAAGGAACTGGCATTGCTATCAAGCTTATGCAGCTATCTACAGAAGAATGCAGTGTGAAGTTTTCTGTAAATTCATGAATACTAGTATTATCTTTTAACACAGTTTCTCTTTTATGTCATTACTACAAGGCTGTTACAGTACTTCAAGCCATTTTTTATGGATGTTGGAACACTTTATTTTCGTCACTCTGTTTGACTGAGAGCAAGGAAAAGTAGAAGGGGAATGCCAGGTGGAAACTTAATATTCTCCATCTTGTATTGTTTTGCTGTTGAGGGAAGTTGCTGGGATGAAGTTAAGGTGACATCTGCTGTTGGCCTCTTTAGAAGTTTGGGTGAGCCACTCAGTGCCTCTCCATGACATTTTGCTGGCTGCTGTGTCTGTTGCATTTATAGACAGTGTGTTGGGGGAATACTTATGTGAAGGCTGCTGTGTTAGCTCTGGTCAGAACAGGTTCTTGATAGAAGTCACTGCATCCAAATGGGCTGTCTGGAAATGTTGAAAATCAGAGGCTGAAATGCGATAAACTTTTCTTATCAATGATGTGGACAGGGCGTGCCAGGTGACGTTTCTGCCATAGTGTTTTAGATGGTCACTTTGATGTACATAAATAATGTGTCCTTGAGAAGACAGGTCCTGGCTACTTACTCCTGTGTTTTAATGGCACAAGAAATAGCCATTGACTTGGACTTGGGTCAGTGTGTGCCCAGGTGGACAAGGTGTAACACAGCCCCAGGGCAGGGCCCGTCCCCTGTGCCGGCGCTGCTGAGGCACCTCCAGTGCTGGGACAGCTCTGGGCCCCTCAGCACAGGAGAGACACCGAGGGGCTGGAGTGTGTCCAGGGCAGGGAACGGAGCTGGGGAAGGGGCTGGAGCCCCAGGAGCGGCTGAGGGAGCTGGGGGGGTTTGGGCTCTGCTCTCAGGTAACAAGGGATGGAGACAAGATGAAATGACCTCAAATTGTTCCAGGGGAGGTCTTGATTTGACACTCGGAAAAATTTCTTGACCAAGGCTGTTGTCCAGCCCAGCACAAGTTGCCCAGGGCAGTGGTGGAGTCCCCGTTCTTGGAGGGGATTTAAAAGCCATGTGGAAGTGGCTCCTGGGGATATGAACTAGAGCAATGGTTGAACTTCATTGTCTTGGAGGTATTTTCCAATCTAGATCCTGTGATTTTAAGTTCAGTTTTCATCTGACACAATTCACTGGTCGACTGCCAAAACAATTTTCACAATATTAGAGAATAGGGAACAAGCTGGGGCACAGGGAAGGTTTTGACTTTTTTGGTGACTGACTCAATGTTTGGGCAAAAGTTGTGTTAAAACTTCAGCTGAGATCAGATCTGTGGCAGAACACAAGTATTAACTCTCTATAGTAACTGCGTAGTAGGACTTGGAAGGTAGAGTCAAAACATGGTATTTTGAGTTGTGTCCCTTCTGAAATCAGTGCCCAAAGCTTTAATAAAAGTCCAAATGCACTTCTGAACTGATCCCAGATGTCTGCTATTTCTTACCTTCTGTTAGTACCTTCATCTGCAATCCTTGAGTCTGGAGTTGTCATGGTGTAGCAGCACAGGTTGAAGGCAGGTGTTCTTTCACCTTTAAAAACATTACCTCCTTGCTACAGTGAAAAAGTCTCCCAGACACAGGAAGAAAGTTGGTTAGAAGTATTCTGGACAACTTTATATCTCTGAAATGGAGGTATAAATTGCTTGCAAAAATGTGAGGTGATGCATCTTTGCAAAATTAATTGTTAGCAGCAGGCACAAGATCGTTTCCTTCTGAATAGTGGGCTTTTTTACTTTTATATTTATGTTTTCACAAACAGAAGGATTCTAAGGTTTTTAACTTTGCAGACCTCAGTCTTCCAAAACTAACCCTATAACCAAATAAATACTATTTCTTGTTTTGAAGATATCTTTGTGATGCTTGATACCAGAATGTGATCCGAAAAGAAAAGGGAATTGTTTGTGACATTTGAAGAATCAATTATGTCATTTGTATATCATACTGTATACCACATTTGTATGCATAAGATAATGTAGCGTTTTAAGAACTACCTGCCTTGCTGTGCATATCTTTAAGCAATGAAACCTGATGTGCCTATCTCTGTTCATGGATGCCTTTAGCAGTGTCCAAAATAAAGGGAGTTTCACAACAAACTATTCAGAAATTAGGAAATAATATAAGGAAATGCTTAAAGTGTGTTGGAAGACAGGTGATAATACTGATTCACTTGATTTTTTTGGTTTGGTGTTTTGTTCCACAAAGTGAGACAGATTCTTTTTGGTACAGCTTGTACTTCTGCTGTGAATTTAAGATTTTGTTGTTACTATTGTTTAAGTGTGGAAACAAATCTTTCATTAACATGGGCAAACTCAACCTGTATCCTGGACGCTTTGTTTCTTCATTTTAAACTAACTGTACTCTCGTGTTCTGTGAAGGTGTGGGCAGTACCCATAACAAAGTAACAAGCTGTCAGATTAGATGATGAAAGATGCCGCACCATGCTCTTTGAAAAGGCCTCTTTGGGGTGCTGTTGGCTCACCTGTGCTTTACTCTCTGTCCTTTCTAGAATATGGTATCAAGTTTTCGTGTTTCTGAACTGCAAGTGCTGCTGGGATTTGCTGGACGTAATAAAAGTGGGCGCAAACATGACCTCCTGATGAGGGCACTGCACTTACTGAAGAGCGGCTGCAGCCCAGCGGTTCAGATAAAAATCCGAGAACTCTATAGGCGTCGGTACCCAAGGACGATTGAGGGACTGTCGGATTTATCGGCTATAAAACCTGCGGCGTTCAACTTGGACAGCAGTTCCTCTCCAGTCGAGCCTGACTTGGCTGTCGCGGGCATTCACCCGCTCCCTTCGACTTCAGTCACGCCTCAGTCTCCATCCTCGCCTGTCAGTTCCGTGCTCCTCCAAGACACTAAGCCCCACTTTGAGATGCAGCAGCCGTCCCCTCCGATTCCGCCTGTTCATCCTGATGTTCAGCTGAAAAGCTTACCTTTTTATGATGTGCTCGACGTGCTCATTAAACCCACGAGTCTAGGTAAGTGTTTAATACCTCTGCAGCTTCCTTAATGCATTGAACGAGCTTTGCTTCTAACAAAACTGAGCCCAGATTTCAGTGGCTTTTTGCAGCTGGGACAAGTGGAAACTCCTTTCCTTTTACATCTTTATCTTCTCCTTTTTTTTGCCATTTTCCCCAAAAGTGCAAAAGCACACTTCAGAAAACAGAATTTTCTGTTACACGAAGTAATATGATTAAAGACTTCTGTCTTTTGAATATTAAAAAGAAGAGCACGACAATTCAGTTGGAAGGTGCCTACAATGATCATCCAACTGCCTGACCAAAAGTTAGAGAATAGTAGTTAAGGGCATTATCCAAATTCCTCTCAAACACTGACAGCTTACAGCACTCACTGCTTTTCCTAGAGCCCTGTTCTGGTGTTTGACCACCCTCTTGGTAACAAAATGTTTCCTAATACCTAGTCTGAATCTCCACTTTTTGGTTTGCTACTTTACTCTTATCTCACTCCCAACAGTTCTGCAGGCTCTGAGATGTGGCACTGAAGTAGATACTTTGTGCTTCAATGTTCTTTGTTGTGCTCAGAGTACTGAAGTTTCTCAGCCTGAAAATTGTTGCAATACTGTATGTTATAATATGGCGTGGGCATTGTCTTCCAAACAACCTGAAATTAGGCTTATCTTCCTCAAGTGCCTCAGTCATGAGCATTTTTAATTATTTGGAAGTACAGCTTCTGTCTTGAAATTCAGTCTGGCTTAACTTTACATGGCAAAAAATGTTCCCTAACTATTTAGTAATATGTTTATAAAATAGTTTGTGTCCTCATAATTTAATTTCTTAACTGATCAGAAAGTCTTTTGGGCTGTGACTCATACCTCAGTGAGTGATGTGCTGATCATCTGCCATCCTCCAGTACCTAAAGCAGAAAACTTTACCAACAAACAGTAGTTACAGTGCCTGCTGTCACTTCTCTTTGTGCATAGTGACACTCACATATTTTGTGCATTTGAAAGTTAAGTATTTAAATGACAGCTAAGTCACAGAGCTAGGAGTATAGTCCACCTCACTGCTTCATGCTGGAGAAAGGATGAGTGTGGTATTCCTTTGCACTGATACGAGAGCACAAGTGTGAGGGTGTGGTTTAGTTTTAACCCACACCAAATTAAATTATGAAATACTTCAGTGTCTTTTTCACATGTGCTCAAGTATTACTCTTAAAGTATCAAATGTGCTCCGTGGTGTGTGCATACGTGCACACTGTGGCTATTTGGAATTCCTTGAGGAGCTTGGTGTGTGTTTGCTTCATCTGGGTTCCATTTCATGTTTGCCTCCTTTTTGTGTGGTTTTTTTTTGGATACAGAAACAATCTCCCCTGAATGTCACAGTGCACAAGGTAGTCCAGCTCTTCCAGATTTACCTGGTTCAGTTGTGCTGTTTCTGCATTTGTTCTTCCTGCTGCTTATTTTAAATTGGACAAGTCTATACCTTTATTTCAGGTCAAAATTTTAAACTTCTCTCCAGTTTTTAAGGAAATAGGAAAGTGACATGTGTTTGCTTTGGACTTTAAATACTAAAATATTGCCAATTCCCATCACTGACAGAAAAGTTGGATTCTGATGTGAACATTGTATTTATTAATTTTTTTGTCAGATGCCACTAAAGGGTAACTCCAGACATGAAGTCTAGCTGGCTTCTCTGGCTTGAGAGGTTGTGCTTCCTCCCTTCCTCCCCAAAGATTTAGTTATTTGTAGCTGTGAACTTTCCAATTGTCCATTAATAACTTCTGGTGCACATGTTCTTCCTGTAGTACCTTACAGTAGTTATTTGCATCTCTGCAATATTCCTTTTGTCAGGTATCCAGTGAAATATTTTGTTGTGTATTTGTTTGAACCTTCCTCCTTTGGGAGAAAGGATCATAACACAGTGTGCCAAGCTGCTTTAGTACTGAAGTGTAACGTGATATTAAATCATCTGAATGTAGTTTAATGAAAGATTTGTTCCATTATTTTTCTGTTAACGGTTACATGCAGTTCAACCACCATTCAAGTATATTCAGTGACTTATGCCTCGTTCCAGGAAAAGCTCAGCTGCAGATCCTGTTTTAATCAACGGCTTTAATCACCATGGTTCAATTTCTTTTGTGTCTTTTTTTTCTTCTTCTAGTACAGAGCAGTATTCAGAGGTTCCAGGAGAAGTTTTTTATCTTTGCTTTAACACCTCAGCAGGTCAGAGAAATCTGTATTTCCAGGTAAGAAGTAAGAGTGTGGTACAGTGTAGGTAAACCTCTACAAAATTTCTGGAGAAAGTGTGAGGTTTTGGTTCACCATATGCATCACTCTGCAGCTGCAGAATGATAATCCTTACTAAAGTTACTCTTGAGTTTATATCTGTTCTGTTTCCTTCAGGAGCAACCTATGCACAGAATTTGTGTGCATTTTGTGAAAATTATACCCTGTTAAAGAATTAACAATTACTCAATTCCAGATAATTGTCACTGTTTAGAGAGGTTGGAAGCTTCCTTCCCTACATTTCCCCTGGCTGCAGGAATGGAAGCCTGCTTTTCTGTTTTTTTTCCCAGGGCTGATGTAAACTATGGGAATTCATAGGTGCTTTTTCATCCCTGGCAGCATCCTTCTATATTGTTGCTGTGAACTTTTGAGGGAGGATGCTCATCCTGAACTTGTGTGTAACTTGGCAGTAGTTAAACAGAAATGTCAATTTTAAGGTCTTTGTAGCTCAATAAACCAAAAATAAGGGCAGAGTTTAGTGATGCTGGGGAAGGTGTGTCAGTTGTTTCTCTGTATGGCTGCAATATGAGTCCTGCTAAGTGTGTACTTCTCTTTTTCTTTCTCTTTGTCACAGGGACTTCTTGCCTGGAGGCAGGAGAGATTACACAGTCCAAGTTCAGCTAAGGTATGTTTTGTGTAGTGTTCTCTGAAAACATAATTGCCTGATGGATGTTTGTGGGGACACTTAAAAATGATGCTTTCTCTTTCTGTGGATACAGGCTATGCCTAGCAGAGACAAGCTGCCCTCAAGAGGATAATTATCCTAATAGTTTGTGCATTAAAGTAAATGGAAAGCTGTTTCCATTGCCAGTAAGTATGTATGTATGTATTAGTGGCTTCTTGGTGACTTGTGGAGCATGTTCAGCTGCTTTTTTTCTGTAGTGTTAGCTTGCAAAAACAGTCAAGCTGTTTGTTATCACTCAGATTTCTCTAATGTTAGGCATGGAGGTTGTACATTTGCTGTGTGAGATAGCCATTACTGCTGTTAATCATATTACAACCATTGCACGGACTTAATGTGATTAAGCCCCCTATAGCAAACCTTGTGTTTTGCTGTTAACATAACTAAATAATTTAAAAACAATCCAGTTGTCTGCATGGAGAATGCTCCTCACAGGTGCTCAGAGTGAGTTTGAGAGTGGTAGTCCTCACTGTGTGGGCTGCCTGTATTTGTGATAGGCTCGAGTTCCTCCTTTTCCTGAGGGAATGGCATCAGCCTCTTGCGTGCCACTTGTGCACTGCCCTCTCTGCATCTGTCTGGAGAGCGCAATTTATTGTGGGGCTGAAGAACAGACAGGTTTTAGGGTTCCTAGCATGTGCTGATATTGTAACAGGACACTCCTGGCAGTCACTCTTCAGGGGTGTCTGACGTTGCAAAAATTAGTACAAAGTCACAGGGTCATCTGGAGGCTTTCCACAGAAAGGGGAAAAGCTCTCTCATCCTCAAAATATCTCTGGAATTGCTTTCTCTCTCTTTTCTTTCAGTAGAACAGAGAGAAGCTCTTGCATAACCCATTCAGAAATACTTCTTGAGGCTATAAAGGGTAGAAAAAGTCATAGAACAGAGGTTTTTTCAGTAGTGGATTTGGAAAGATGCTGTGTGGAGAGAGAAGGTGTGAAACCTCTTTTTCAGAATGTTTTTAACCACCTTGGTGTGTCAAATGTATTGTCCTGTACCCTCCCTCCTCCCCTATGCAGTTGTGACTGCTTTTTTTTTTTTTGCCCCTACTCAGCTTAAATGAGACTTCTTAGATTCTTTTCCTCCTACTTGAGTCTTCAGTTTATAAAAGGGTTTCTTTCTTGTGTTTTCTGGTCAGTGTTTTCTGCAAATGCTGGTTACATTCTGTGTAATAACTTTGAGACTTTGAGTGTTTTCTCTTCTGCAGATTGTCTTTCAGCAGCCAGCAAAAAAGAATTTGGTCTGATGTCATCTTATGGACATCAGTGTCAGCTCATTCTCAGTCTTGTTAAATAGATTGCACCCTGCTGTGCTCTCCATTTTGTGCCTAACATGTCACAGTTGTAGCAGAAACTACAACTAATCTTGGATTATTACTTCCTTTAGACCTAAATCCTCTAGGTTCTTCTTGAACATAAGGTGATTTTTTTTAATCTGTTCAGCTGAACTTTAGGTGAGAAAGTGAGTAAATCACTATGGTCTTGGCAACTTGCCTTCCCCTCCTCATTCACTATGAGCTGAACGACAAGTAGAGTCTCAGTCTGAGTGCTTCTGAAGACTTTTTTTGTTGGTTTGGTCTCTCTCTGCATCATCTGGCACTTCCTTTCTGTTGCAGGAGGCATAAGGTAACTTCTTTGCCTCAAAGACCGTGATTATCCATTGCAGTAATGTCAGGTGATTAACCAGTGATGCCAGCTTCTGTTGCCTGCTTGCACAGTTCATAAGTGAACTTCTGTCTTTGCCTGGTAGGATAGTTCATGCCTCTGCAAAGGTCTGTAAATTATTCTGGGTCATCTCCTTGCCTGCAATCATAACCAGAAGCTTCAGACAAATGCTGTCTGTCTGCCAGTACTGCACTGGGTTGTGCTCATGTTTGCACCATGTTTCCTTGTATTCTGCATCTGTGCCACTGGAAAAAGCCAGATAAATGAGCAATTAGACTTTCTCTTGATGAATTTCTTTGCTGTAGCAGATGATACATGTCTTGAGTAGTGTGGTTCTTTGAAGAACTTCGCAAGACTTCAAGGCCCAAATAATATTGCCAGTTTCTTGCCACTACAGTTGGCAGCCTGCCTAAACACTGCTTGACCATGGTGGTTGGGAGGCAAGCAGAATGCTCCTAGAGGGACATGAAGGGAAGGCTCCAAATTGTTGTAGGAGTACGAGAGCGAATCTGTTCTCAAGAAAAAGCTCTGTGGAAGAAAACACTAAAAGCTTCACTGAAATGAAGCACGTGCACTGCAGAATCTCTGTCTGAAAAAAAAAATAAAAATTGGGAAATTCAAGGGAACTTGCTCTCTGGAAATGCATCAATAAGGTCTGTTCAAGAGGCTGAGCTGCATCTTGCTGGCATCCTTCAGGTGCAAGATGAGTTTGAGATGAGTGACTGCAGGCAGGCTGTGAGCTCAGAGCAGGGATTCTCAGGGTAGCTGTGGCTGACTGGCTTGTTTTCACTGTGACAGATGCAGGGCAAGAGGAATAAGCTGCAGGCTTATTGCATGACGAGAGCATTGGAACTGGATGATCTTTAAGGTCACTTCCAACCCAAACCATTCTAATTCTGTGATCTCCTAAATACACAGCTGGTACTCCATGTGCAGTCCTTCTTCAGGGACCTTGGCAGAGGACAGGTGACACCTGTTGCTAATGGGGCCAGGTGTAGTTGATACAAGGCAGATTAGTCACTGAGGAGATTGGGAGCTCTTGGAACAAGGTGTAATTGTTTCTTAATCAGTGAAGTGGTTTCACTGTGTGAAACACTCAGTTAAGTCTTCATTACTTGCTCTGTTTGTCACTAAGGCTTTGACCTTGTGATGTTTCACTCTGTTCAAGTAGGGCATGGGGGGAAGAGGACAAAGCATCCACATGACTTTTTACTCTTCCAGTGAACTTACCTGGACCCAAACTATGTTCTCTTTCAGCTTTCCGGCACTTCTGTAAACCCTTTTAAAACAACAAATGCCTTATAACTGTGTTTGACTTAGGGTGATCTACTGTGAAAGACTGATGTTTCTCAGAATAAATGCTGAATTTGCTCTCCAGCCTCTGAGTTTGCCTGCTTCTCATAGATCTGTTTAACAAGTATGTGTCAGCAGTTTCAGAGTACAGTGGGAAGATGGGGTAATACATCTATTGTCCTTTTTTTCCACAGGGATATGCTCCACCACCAAAAAATGGAATTGAACAGAAGCGACCTGGGCGTCCCCTGAATATTACATCTCTGGTTAGGCTGTCATCAGCAGTGCCAAACCAGATTTCCATCTCCTGGGCTTCTGAAATTGGAAAGGTAACTTAGATGTTCTGTAGGATGTGGGAAGTGATCTAAATAACCTGTTGGAGCATTCCTGCTCCCCTGCTGCCTAATGTGGTTGGAAAGTGTTTCATGTTAGATGGCTGAACTTATCGGTGCCAGGAAACAAAGTTTGCTCTAGAACTCTGGTAGTTTGCAGTAACACATGTGAGATTCGCATACAGATGGAAAAGTCTGCTTTTAGAGTTTGCCTGAAATGCATGTCAAAAATAACAAAGTCTTTTTGTGATGTGAATAGTAAATCCCCCTGTAGATTTATTAAGGAAAGAAGAGTGCAAGGAATTTTTAACTTCATCCTAGGTTTAAATAACTGATACAGAGCTTTTTCAGCTGTTGTCAAGTTAAGAACTACTTATTCCTTATCTGTGGCTGGTTGTGTAAATTCTGGATGCAGTTATCGAAGTAGTTTTCTCTACCAGCTTTTATTCAAAATCAAATTATCTGGACTGAAAATATCATATATTTCAAAGAGACTCCAGTATAAGCTTTTACATTAAAATTTTAAAAAGGAATGGGATTGAAAATTAATGTTCAGAAAATAAATGACGGGCAGTGCTGACATCAAAGGATGATTTTTCTAGAACAGGGATGGAGACTAAGATCTGAGCCATTGCTTCCCAGTCAAAGCACAGAATCTTAAAATGGTTCCAGTCCTGTGTGTGGTCTTGGCCTCTCATGCTGATGCCTGTTAGCTTTCCTCCCTGTATTGCCAAAATATACTCTGATGGAAGCAGATGACTCGGAATGCTTGGACATCCTCCCCTTGCCTTGAGAGGTGAAGCGAGTTCGTGGCTTAGTGCTGGTGCCAGAATCCACTGCTTTTCATCCTCAAAGTGAGACCCTGGGGAACAACACAGGGTGTCACATAAGGGCTTCTTGGTGTGGACTGGGCTGATACTGGAGGGCTGCTGAGCCAAGGGGACATAAACCCCTCAATGCTGGGCAGACTTGAGCCTATAGAATCCTCTCTGTGAGGCAACAGGTGGTCATTGTTTAGAGAAAAAAACCAAAAATCTGGGTTTCTTAGTGGTTTAATGTGCAATTAGAACGCTTTTTTTGCTGCTCTAGGTAAAAGCTGGTTTTCCTATAGGTGGTAAAGGGGGAGCAGGGCTGTAGGAGTTGTTTGAAGTTTCTGTGCAGCACCCAGGCAGTGCAGGAGCCATAGGATGGTGGCGTGCAGGCAGTGGAAATAAGAGGTCACAGGTTGTTCTTGTAACATGGATGAAACCATTATTATCCTGCAGCACTGGGGCTTGCAGACTTTTCATTAGTGACCTAGAAGAGGGAGTGAACACTGAACAAAAGAAGCTGACAAGTGGTGTGAGTTAAGGAGGAGTAGAAAATGCTGGGGAACGGGGCCAGGCTCAGCAGAAAGGACATGGTGTAACAAGGCTGGGCTTAGAAGGACAGAACAAGCTAAAGAAAAGGTACAGAGAAACTGGGGCAGCTCTGGACCATCTGAAGCTGTTGTTTGTACCATAAAGACCATTTATCTTTTGTCAGGTGATTCTTTGAGCTCCCCACTGACACTGGAAAAAAGGGGAAGATTAAGGAGACAAAATGTGAGAAATTCTTAAAAGACTACATATATGAAATGTCACATACGATCTTTCTAGGAGAAGAGCGCAGTCTCTCTCTTGGTTGTGGAATTACCTTTTAATTCAGTCAGAAGTGGAGAATGATAATTAGACCTGATTGGCCAGACAACTCTGACAGTGTTGGACTTCCACAGAAATGAAGTTGTCTGTCAATGCTCTTAATAATGATTAAGCAGAAAGTCACATTTTTGTTTTTACTGTATGCTACAACTAGTATAGTCATCTTTTGTCATAGTGGGAGTACTGTATGAAATCAATATTTAATCATTAATCCTTCTTTTTGTAGAATTACTCCATGTCTGTGTATCTGGTTCGCCAGCTTACCTCAGCTATGCTTTTGCAGAGGTTAAAAATGAAAGGTATCAGAAACCCTGATCATTCCAGAGCACTAAGTAAGTAATTAACTTGCCTCTCTGTACTTTTGGGGGGTGGTTAGTGGCTCTTTAAATCTAGAACTGGTAATACAGAAGAAATTTGCTGTATTTTGAGAATGAAGTCTGTGCCCAGGGTTTCACAGGTTCTCTTGGTTGTTGGTGAGGTGTCACTCTCTTTTTCAGTGAGGGTTTTTAGGGACCATACTCAGCCATCGCATCTGAAATATAGTTATGGGAATGTCACGAGCACCTCTTAGTGTGCTGGGCTGTGAGATGCTGCTGGTGTCCTGAGTTCTCTTCACTTGTACCTCACTCACTCATAATGGTTTATTTGGTCTCTTGACATGCTGGATTGAGTTTGCTCTGTGTGGGTGTTACTGCATCTGCAAACATCACAACATCTGATAATGTGATGCAGTTTGCCAGTTGCTTGTAAGTAGTGAAACTGTTGTTGTGTATGAACTAGTTTCCTAGATTAATTTGTTTAGACAACTGAAAGAAAAGTGCATGAATTGCTGAATTAAGGTTAGCATTTGAAATAATGACCTCTATGTATAACTTCTTTATTTATTTTAATAGTTAAAGAAAAACTAACTGCAGATCCTGATAGCGAGATTGCCACAACCAGTCTGCGAGTCTCTCTGATGTGTCCTGTAAGTTTGGCTGGAAATTTCCAGATAACAGATTCGTATTTTCATCTGTAGTGCAGAATCGGGCTGCTTTTCAAAGGCCTTGCTTTAGAAACCTCTCTGGGTTTACATTAACAAGCCAAGATAAAATAGTGGGGAGAGGGGTGCATCTACAAGCACCTGATCATAGCAGCAGTAACCCAGCTGTGATTTAGGACTGTGAATGCCTCAGCTGTGATGCACTGAGTCAAGCTTCTGCTTGTGTACACTGAGGCCTGTAGGATTAATCTCTTATACTGAGGTGCTGAGCCTAATCAGAAAGGCTGACAGAATAATTAAAGGATGGAGTGATAATTAAAACCTCTTACCTCCTCATCTTGGTGGCTTTGCCTGTACTGTAGATACAGTAGCAAATGAAAAAAAAAAAAAAAGGTGATCATTTTATAACATGCTAATGCTGCTGTGGGGGTTCTCTTCCTAGGTAGAAATTGGTCATTCTAAATGTAACAGGTACCTGGAGCTCAGGAAAACACCTGAAATACTGGGTTAAAAGAAAATCATAGAAGCGGGTACTTCAATAGATTGTTTAATAAAAATGAAATCCTGTAAACATTGTTACAGGTCCATTAGAAGTGTTTCTGACTGTTCTCAGTGTGGTGAAGCCTTGGAGCAGGGCTTAATTTTTCATTTAGGAGCACTGTGTGGGTGCTGTGATGAGGTGGATTTACTTGCAGCAGCCTTAGCCCCAGGCACTTCTGTAATGAGCAGGAAGAGTTGTTTCACCAAATGCCTCTGGATTCATTGTTAACCATTCAGGCCCATTTCTTGGTCTTCTGTTCTGACACCCTTTAAATGCATCTTTTGCAGCTGGGAAAAATGAGACTGACAATCCCATGCCGGGCTGTGACTTGCACACACCTGCAATGTTTCGATGCTGCTCTTTATCTTCAAATGAATGAGAAGAAGCCTACCTGGATCTGCCCTGTCTGTGACAAAAAGGCAGCGTACGAGAGCCTAATACTGGATGGGTGAGAGACTGGCTTTGCAGATTACACAATTACTTAAGACTTTTTATTATGTATTCAGTAGCTACTTTTATGACTTGAGGTTTAGCCATTTCATACTGTTTTTTGTCAAAATACTTCAGACTGGAGGAACCATTAGACTCCATTAGTTTCTCTTCCCATAATGAATTATGTAAGTTATCTCCTAACTGCACCGTCAAACTCTTGAGTCTCAGTGTATTTCCCTCTGGAGAAATATAAGTGCAACATCTAAGAATAGATCTTCCTTTTACACATCTCTGTCCCTGAAAGGTGTTAACTTCAAAATGTAATTTCTAACTCATAACAATTGTCTAACTTGGTTCCAAGGATAATGGTTTCTGCTTCAGTATGGAAATCTGTGCATTGCAGTAGTGTTGGAGTTGAACTAGGGGGAGAGGAGACACAGTGGATAGAAGTGGACATAATTACCTTTTTCTCTGTGTCTCCTTTTCACTTAGAATAAAAATGTCACTTAGAATCAAAATTGAAACTTTATTTTTCAGCCTCTTTATGGAAATCCTTAATGAATGTTCTGATGTGGATGAGATCAAATTCCAGGAAGATGGCTCCTGGTGCCCCATGAGGCCAAAGAAGGAAGCTGTGAAAGTGTCAAGTCCACAGTGCACCAAAATAGAAAGTATGTACATCTGGCTACTGGTTGCAAACCAGCAAAGTTTGTTTTGTGGAGGGCTTACTACTTCTAACCTTCCTGTAATTTGAACTGGGAAAGAAAGGGTTGTGTCTTTAAGAGTGCATTTTTGGTCTTTGTCTTTGCTCTTTATAATAATTAAAAAAATGAAAGGTTGCTTTTGTTTTACATCCTTAAAATAAGTGAAAACAAAAGTTTGTTCTTTAATACTCTCAGTGTGACAAGGAAGAGTCATAAAGCAGGTACTGGGGCATAACATTCTTTGTAATGGCCAGGAGGGTGATCTATTGTACAGGATCTGAGTTCCTGGTTCTCTTGCAAATAGAAACTGCTGATGTCACCACCTTTTGGAGAACAATGATGTTTTATTTTCTTCTTCAGGTTCCAGTGTTGTTAGCAAACCATGTTCCGTGACAGTGGCAAGTGAGGTAAACAAGAAGAAGGTTGATGTTATCGACTTGACAGTAGAAAGCTCTTCTGATGAAGAAGAAGATCCTCCAGCCAAAAGGAAGTGCATATTTATGTCTGAAATACACGGAAGCCCAACCAAAGGGTTTGTCAATTTTAAAGTTAGTTGTTATTCTGTAGTGTCTCAGCTAAACTGATGCGTAGAGAAATGAACTTGGAATCCAGCTCTACGCTTGCAGAGGAGAATGTGTAGGCCTCTCCTGTAGAAGGTTGTATTGACACAGTAACTTTGTAGAGGTAAAACACTATTAAATAGATTTACACCTCACAAAAGACTTGCACTGACTGTTGCTGTGTTTGCAGGGACATTTTTCCAAAGAAAAGGAAGCTGACTAAGCTAGTGGGCAGTGTTCTTCTGAGAAAGTAGATTGTGTGTGCCAAGTGGAGGAACTTTATGCATTCTTGCTGAGTTAGTGTCGTCTTAAAGGCTTTTCTCTTGATGTCTGCTGTATCCTCCACCTAATCTGCTCTGGTGCCCAGGGAACAAGGCTGTGTTGTGTGTTTCATCCATCCTGTCAGTCTTGGAAGGGATCCACTTTGCTGTTTTGAATCAAAATGAGCTTTTCCTCCATCTTTCTGTTAAATTCTGGAATGTCTTAGATGCTGTTGTTGGCTGTGGTCATCAGTCAGTCCTGCACCTTGATTAGCACAACCAGCGACTTCCCAAGTCCTGTGGCAACTCCCTCATCTTTGTAGTCAGGCCTGACTTCAGCACCAGGCTTGACCAGCTTCTCTGCTGCTGTGCCACCTTCTGTCTGTCCTGATGTGTGTACCCCAGCTTGGGTGCTGCTTGCAGCTCCCGTGATGTTCCTGCTCTTGGCCCTTGGGGCACCCCAGATCTGCAGGGAGTGAGGCCACTGGTCAGGCTCACAGCACTCACTGCTCTAAGTTCAGCTTTTAGTAATGGCTCATCAGTTAGTGTTGCTGCCTGCATGAGGTGTGTGTTTGTCTCTCTGTGTAGTGGCTTATGACTTGTACTAAAACAATAATAATAATAAACCAAATCCCGTTCTGTTTTGAAGGTTCCCCTTCTGTTTCAGAAGTAATGAGCAGGTGTGGTGAGTCTCTAGTCCACAGGAATGTCTGTGTGATCCTTGGTGAGCAAGTAGTTGGTCATCTTCAACCATTTTCAGCAGTGATACTGCAATGCTGTTGCTTTTTTGTGAGGATTATGGAAGAGTCCTCCTGCAAGAGACTCTTCCTCACTTTTACAAGAAAGTGTAGCTACAAATACATCTCTTAATGAAGTTTCAGAAGGCACCAGGACTTCCTTCTATGCTCCTATGTTTGAGATGGCTACCTGCAACTGTAATTGTAGGAGGACTGACTTCTTTTCTCTCTATGACCCATGTGTTTTCCTTGTTTTTTGGGTATGGATATGGCATATTTTCGTTCTTCAAATCCAGATCAAAGCCAGGCTTTTGGGGTATTGCTTATCTCTTTCAAACAGCGTTGTCTGAGTGCTAGTTTTGGAAAAGCTGGGGTGTCTTCTAGAGGCAGCAACAATGTAGGCTGAAGTACAAGAGCTGCCTGAGAAGGGAGGTTCTGGAATCCAAGCTCCTGACATCAGAAGTAGGTTAACAGGTAGGAGTGTAGGAAGGAAGATGAGTGGATAACACTGGGGCTGAGGGAGTGATGTTCTGGGAGCAGAATTCTGTGTGTTTCCACCTGACTTGGAGTTCATGAGCTATTTTATGCACATGGCTGGTGCCAGGGCTGTGGTGGTGTTTGTAACAATGCAACCAAGATGTCAGGCAGCATGAGGGGAAGCAGAAGGGTTGTAGCATGCTCCTTGAGGGCTGAACTGGAGGCTGTGAGGAAAGAGAGGCTTATATTTAATTCCCACCTGCGTAATCTGTGTCATCCTGTGGGGCAGGATAATGGTCAGTTTTGCCCTTGGTGTAGCAAGTGGGCACTGAGCAGCAGTTCTGTGGAGAAATTAAACAGAGTGCTCGCCTTCTGGCTCTGGTCACCTGCACATCCCTCTGTGGGTGTTCACAGACACCCGTTTCTGTCTTTGACTTTGCCAATGACTCCAGCACTGTACTGTGTTTTAATGCCAACTTGCTCTTATGTCACAGCTGCTGTTGAGAGCCAAGATACGGTCATGTTATTATGAAGACTGTTATGAAAAAGGAAATTAGAGTGGAGTACTGTGTAGTGAGTAGCCATGCTACAGTTGTGTTGTCGCACGGTGACTTGTGAATGAGAGTGCACAGCAGTGCATGGTTTCCCTTGTGCAACTAACAGCCAGGTTGTTTGTAATCTCCCATGCTGTTTGAAACAGGGTTCTCATGTATCAGCCATCTACTGCCAGAGTGCCCAGCGTGACGACGGTCGATGCTGCTGCTATTCCTCCTTCATTAACAGACTACCCAGTACCATTCCATCATCCACCAATATCCAGTATTTCATCAGACTTGCCAGGTAGGTGCTGGTTGTTTTTTGTGTATGTGTTCTGACAGCAGTATTAATTTATGGGGTGGGTAGAAATTGGAAGAATTGATTAACTCTTTTTGTTTTTTTTTTTTAATGGAACAAGTCTATATGCAGTATGGCACTGATGTGATGTCTAGACAAGCCTAGTGCAGGCTGTCTGCCCATTTTCAGATTGCTTTTCGCAACAGTGATGTGACAAACACTGCTTTTGGGGTACAAACTGGCCCGTGAGCACGGCAGCCAGAAGCTGCTCTTGCCATGCTCAGCCAGACTATGTAAACATCTGGTAGTTACGTGTTGTAGAAGTGAGGGAGAGTAGTTGCTTGTTTTAGTTACTAGAGGTGTGAGGGTGCTGACTGATCCCAGCCCTCAGTGTAGTTACTCTGCTAGCTGATTGTAGTGGTGCTCTGTCTAGACTGTATGAAAAAGGTTAAGGTGAGCTACAATCTGTGAGCTGACCTCTATTGACTTTCTTTACCTAGACATACCCTAAATGCCTATGATGTATTCTTCAACACTGCTGCTAAATATCAGACAAAAGGTGGGGATACTGATTGTTTTCTATCCTGGCTCCTTGAAAAGAACACTGTGTATAGGGACTCTGGGGGTTCTCTTGGCCGGCTGTAACAAACCCAGAGCCCAGGAAGTGGTGACTTGTGGTGACAGGTGTCACTTTGGCCTCCTGTACTTCCCCTTTCCCTGCTCCATTGCCTGTCTCCATTCCTTCCCTGCAACATCTCTGGGTTTTTTCCTCTTCTTTCAGCACCAGTTTGGCAATGAGATGGATATCATTCCCCTTGTTTCTCTGTCCATTTTGGCTCCCTTACTGCTCCCTCCCTCCACTTCTCCCTTGTTAAGAAATCAGTTGTCTTCCCAAATTGCATAGGAGAATTAAGCTGAGAGAACAGAAGTCTAGAACTGTTGTCCAGCTGTTACAAACTGAAGTTCTAGAACTTGCACCGACAAAAGAAGCTGTCAGTTCTGTAAATGCAGCTGACCTTTAAAATCTCCTTCAAAATTTTTCTCTAATGGAGAAGAGGAGGAGAGATGTCCTGGGCGAGAAGAGATTTGGAGGTGAGGGGAGAGGGAGGGAGTATATCATTTCTTTCTGTTGGCATAGCAAACACAAGGCCAATATTTAGAAAAAAAAAAGTGGTAATTTCTCATTGGTTTCATAATTCTAAACATCTTGCCCTAAATGCTTACACACTAATGGTGTTTTAAGATGGACACTAGTTGTCACTGCTCTTGGAGGATATACATTGAACTACTTGTAGTTTCCTCTTCTTCATTCCTTTTATTTGTCTAGACACAAAACGGGGATGATATTAGAAATGTTTCCTTATTGGCTGCCCGTGGGTGGAGGAAGAGACCTGCTGCTTGTTTTTGGACTTGTGCATGTTGTGACTTTACTTCATTCCAGCATCTTTAATGTGATGACACTCTTCATGTCCCAGTTTGGCCGAGTCAGGTACAATATGCAGTGAAACTTGCATTAATGAACCAACAGCTCCAAATGGCAACCTCCATCTAAGCAACCACATTGAACCACCCTGCAATATTTCAGTGAATAATACATCATTATGTCATCCTCATTCTTAAAAAGAGCCACTTGTACTAGATAACTCGTTTTGCTGCTGCCTGAAGTAGTCGTTGAGAGTGGTGTCACAGTGGTATATTTCATTTAGAAACTCTGTATGAATTGCAAAATCTGTTCTACAACCACAACAAAAAAAATCCTTAGATTTGTTGTGTGTGAATAAAAGAGAGATGTGTCTGTTTATCATCCTTTTCTTCTTCCTAGGTCTGGATTTTCTTTCGCTAATCCCAGTTGATTCACAGGTATGTTTATGATCTGTTGTGGGTTTAATTTTCAAGTCTGATTTTTGTGTTGTTGTGCTCCAATAATTATCAGGGTGCCATCATCCAAACTGCATTTGCAGTTCACTTGCTTAGACCTAAACACAGACTGGGAAAAGCTAGCAGGTGCTGGTAATGAAGATGCATTAAAGGGGATTCAGTTTAGCCTTTCTGTGATGAATCCAGGCCTGGAAACTCATTCTTTATAATAGTTTGCCTTTTTAAAGTAAATACGTGCTCAGCACTAACTTGAATATACTCAGAATGTATTTGAGTCCCTGGCACATGCTGCACAGAGCAGCTTTGGCTTCCCCATCCCTGGATTTGTCCAGTTTGGATGGCGAATGCAGTAACCTGGGGTAGTGGAAGGTAACCCTGCCCATGGCAAGGATTGGGATGAGATGAGCTTTAAGGTCCCTTCTAACCCAAACCATTCTGGAGAGCAAAAAGGGGAGGGTGAGGGAGGAGGTTTGTGGCTGCCATCCCCAGTTGGTCACTGATTTGCAGAACTCTGGTTCTCTATGTGCCCGCCTCACCGAGGTCCCGCTAGGAACGTGTCTGGTGCTTGTTGTGTGGGGAAGATGTATCTTCAGAGCATACATATCCCTCGTGCAGTTAGTCTCTTCACTCTTCATTGTTTGTTTCAAGCAGTACTGTCCTCCTATGTTTTTGGATAGTCTCACCTCAACCTTAACAAGCAGCACGCCTGGCAGCATCATCACCTCCACCAGCCACCACGAGAGCAGCACGCACGTTAGCTCCTCGGGCCGGGCCGAGGCCGGCGTCATCACCAGCAGCGGCGGCGGCAGCGCGCCCGACATCATCTCCCTGGACTGACCCTCGGGGCAGCACGGGACCCCGCAGGCATTGCACACAGCTGCTGCTGCTCCTCCTCCTTCCCCCCCTCCCCACCTCGGAGCTCACGCTGATATTTATTGAAAGGATTTGCCTCCTGGGAGAGTGGGGTGAATTTTGTTGATGCTAGGAAGAGAAGCGATAGGATGATTTTTGGTTGGGCTTTTTTTTTTCTCTTTCCCCTGCTTGTTGAATAGCTGGTATAGAAGAGGCCCTTTTGACAATACATGCTTATGTTTTAGGTTTGTTCTGGGGATACTGACTTTCTGTTTTGTGGATTCCATAAGTGGTTTCTAATTCTGTTGTAAAAAACAGCAATAATGTAAAAACAAATGAGTTTTTTTTAAAATAAAGAAAAGCACTTACTCACTCTAGGACAGCAATTAGGACAAAGGTGCAGAAGTGTAAGAATTAGTGAATTTTTAATATTTTCACTGGGGCCTGTAATAAGCTTCATTAAGAGAATGAAGTTTTGAAATAGCCATGATATGTTCTATGTCTTGTTCCCCACCTCCCCCTTCCTTACCTGGGGACATACAGGAAGCCTCTATAAATGGAGTTGATGGGGTTCTTTTTTTCCTGGTTTCATGTTTTTTGCAAATGCAACAAGAGCCTAAGCTGTGACCTCTTCTTTTTTATGTTTTTTGAGCTAGGAAGGGGACAGACTATCTATGCAAACCCTTCATCACACAGTCTCTGTGCTGCCATGTTATAATTGGGACACCTTGCCACCACCAAAAACTCCCAGTATACAGTTAAGCGTACAGCTGCTTTCTCTGGCAGCTATAAGAAGTTGAAATAGGAATGACTTTCTCCAGTGCAGGAGTATTTTCTAGGATTTCCTTATTACAGTTTCTTTCTCTTCAGCAGCTGCTGTATTCCACGTGGACTGTGAGGGAGGCTTGGCTTTTTAGGAGATAGAAGCCATAGCTTCGCAGTGTCCCCACATAATTTTGAATTGTGTGTTTAGGGCTTAATGATGCTTTGCCCCGCATTTCCTGGCCTCCCGATTGTTGCTTTTCTACTTCAAAGGGAACAACTTCTCCCTGTTTTACTCCTCTAATGACCGTGCTGCTTTGTTAGTGTGTATGCAGTGTCTGCCCACACACCTGGGGATAACCTCAGCAGTACTGTATGTGGAAGAGGTTACAGACTAGGAAAACCAAGTAATTTCCATGGAGCTGGAATAATGGTATTGTCTATGTATGCTGAAATAACAGCTTTTTCAAGTGTTGTGTTTCTGTTAAGTAACTGTATTTGAGATTATTCCTTCCCTAATGACCAGATCTTACTTTTTTTTGCTAATTTGATGTTCCTTTTTTCTTACCTCTTTAGTTGGATGTCTGGTGCTTTTTGCCTTCCAGTACTGTTACAGTATTTGAACCAAGTACATGGATGAGAAATATTGAAACAGGATGTTTTGTAACTTTTGTCTGCCCTGTACCCCTATCTTTAATGCTGCATTACTGTTCTCTATTGCCTTTTTTGTATGATTTTTCACAGCAGTCTCGAGTTCACATGTTGGTCTTAATAGTGCACCCAATCTTTCTTTTCTTTTTTCTTATCTGTTTAATATTTTGTACCTGTTAAGTATCAGTTGTTAGCATGATTTATTTCCAATAAAACCATGCTTTTCATGAAGTTTTTCCTGATGGCCTGCGGCAGATCAGTGCTTTCTGCATCACCATTGCACGTCGACTTATAAGTAGAGTGTGGAAAGAGGTTCCAAGAGTAATTCTGAATAAAGGATTTAAAACTGGTCTCTGCTGAAGATGCTGTTTGTGCTCTTAACGTCAAACTCGAGTGTGGCTGAACTGGGCTGAGGGGATGTGAACACCTCATGTGTACATCGGAAAAGTGAAGTAAGGACAAGTGTCCATAGGATGTGCTCTAATCCACTCAGAGTGTAATAAAATACAGCTGTAATTTTGTAAATTACTGTGTCCCATGTTCCAGGCAGTAACTGGGGCTAAGGTAGGATTGTGTTCTTCAGCTGTTGTGGGCAGAGCCTGCATTTAACTTCAAACCTTCCAGAGCCATGACAGCAGCAGTGTAAGCTGAAGACATTTGAGCCTGGATTGTCACAGGCTGCAGTGTGAGTGCTTTTCCTGCAATGCCAGTAAGTGCAAGGCTTGTGCAACCCCTGAATCCTTTAACTCTGCTGAGGATGAAGGTGTACTAAGGGGTCAGAGCAGTGCACTGCCCCCTTCCACCCTCTTGCTTCCATAAGAGAGGAAGTTATGGGATGGGTGGGGAAGGGGACAGCTGAGGTGGTGCTTGCACCACTCCCATCCTGCTCAGCCAGTGTGGCTAGATGTGGCTTTGGTTTATTTTCCTTTCAACAAATCCTAAAACACATCAGAATGTCTGTCCAAACTAACTTTTAACAAAAAGAAGCTTGGACAAAAGGGTAGATAACTTCGTGCCTCTTTCTTTCCACTGTGGGAGTTTATGGTTGCTGCTTTGAGTGGACTGCATCAAATACACCTTTGAGCCAGCTGCAGAAGGGCAGCAAATTTTAACACACAAAGTCCCCCCTCCCTGCACAGATACCAGCATGCTATGAAAGCCTTGCTGCACAA
This sequence comes from Pseudopodoces humilis, assembly GCF_049639895.1. NCBI lineage: Eukaryota > Metazoa > Chordata > Aves > Passeriformes > Paridae > Pseudopodoces > Pseudopodoces humilis. Next base: position 75,400,408 of record NC_142203.1, on the reverse strand, counting down.
ACTGGCCTTTTTCCCATCACCCATTCATTTGCTCTTTTTTTCTGCAGTTTCTGGAAGTGAGCTAGCTGTTGAAATTTCTAGTGACAGAAAGACTGTGCTTGATTCAAGGCTCTCAGCCTGAGCTGGCTTCTGATTATCGTACTTGCCATCAGATAAAGCTCTTGGAGAGCCAGGGAAGCAGGACTTTGCTGTCCAATGCCACCACACCTGCTCCAGGAGATTGTGCAGCTGTCCAGCAGCAGGAACAGGCATTTCCTGAATAGGAAAACAGGGTGACAGCCCCAGGGCCATGCCAGTCCCCTGGGCTAGGACTGAGAAGGGAAGGGGAAGGGGCTGGAGCCCCAGGAGCGGCTGAGGGAGCTGGGAAAGGGGCTCAGCCTGGAGCAAAGGAGGCTCAGGGGGCCCTTGTGGCTCTGCACAAGTCCCTGGCAGGAGGGGACAGCCGGGGTGGGGGGTCGGGCTGTGCTGCCAGGGAACAGGGACAGGATGTCCTGGTTCCAGCCAGGACAGGTTTCCTTCTCACAGTAGCTGCGATGGGCATGGCCAGGACCCGGGGGTTGTTCTCTACCACCTCACATTGCCAGTGGTGGGAGGAAGGGAGCCTCGCAAAGGGGTGGAGCATTTGCAGTTGGTTGTGCTCCATGGTGACCACTTTGCATGTGAATCTCTCTCTTTTTTACACTTTCATTAGTACTGTTGCTTTTACTGTTCCTTTTGTTATCTCATTGTTGTTCCCAGTAAAATGTTCTTATCTCAACCCCTGATCTTTGCCTTTTGTGCCTCCAGTCCTCTCCAGCCACCACAGTAGTGGGGATGGTGTGGGGGGGAGAGATTAGTGAATTCCATTCCTAAACTGCTAACTACACAAGAACAAATGGCCTCAAGTTGTGCCAGAGGAAGTTTAGACTGAAAATTATGGAAAAATTCTTCACAGAAACGCTGTTGAACACTGGTAGGGGCTACCCAGGGAGGTGGTGGAGTTCCTGTTCCTGCAGGTGTCCAAGGAGTGACTGGATGTGGCACTTCAGTGCTCTGGGCTGGTGCCAAGGTGAGGATTGGTCACAAGCTGGATTTGATGATCTTGGATTTGGAGGTCTTTTTCAATCAAAATAATTCTGAGAGTCTGTGATTCTAGTGCTAGCAGGGATTTTCTGTATCTCTTTTAAATCTAGGTGGTGGGTGCTGGAAAGCTTACCTAGAACTTGTAGGCCTAGGTAAAGTTTGTTGTAGGAGTCTAACTTGTAGGAGAATTGTCAGTAAAGCCTCTTGTAGGAGACAAGGAGCTTAGGGAAAAAAACCAGGGTGTATCACCTTTGGAAAGGGGAAGACAAGAATTGTTCAAGGATGTTGCTGGGTCATGCTGAAAAATGGGGAGGTAAAAGCCCAGTTAGAACTCAATCTGGCCACTTCTATGAAGGAATAATAAAAAATGTTTTTATAAATACATTAATGGCAAAGAGAGGGGCAAGGACAACCTCCATTCTTTATTGGATGATGGAGAAATACAGTAACCAAAGATGAGGAAAAGGCTGAGGTGTTTAACACCTCCTTTGCCTCAGTTTTCAACACGACATTGTCCTCAGGGCAAGTGGCTTTCTGGGCTGGTAGATGGGGTCAGGGAGCAGAATGCCTCTGCTGTAATCCAGGATGAAGCTGCTGGTGACCTGCTGAGCCACTGAGATGCTCCCAGGTGTATGGGATCTGATGAGATCCATCCTAGGAGGATGAGGGAGCTGAGCAAGGAGCTCATCCAGCCATTCCCCATCATTTCTCATCAGCCCTGGCTCACTGGGGAGGTCCCAGAGGTGCCAGTGTGAGCCCATCCCCAAGAAGGGCTGGCAGGAGGCTCTGGGGAACTCCAGGCCTGTCATCCTGAGCTTGGTGCCTGATGAGGTTTTGGAACAGATCCCCTTGAGTGCCATCCCACGGCACCTCCAGGATGGCCCAGGGGTCAGACCCAGCCAGCGTGGCTTTAGGAGGGGCAGGTCCTGCCTGACCAACCTGATCTCCTTTCATAACCAGCTGACCCACCTGGTGGGTGCGGGAAAGGCTCTGGATGTGCCGAGCTGGACTTCAGCAAGGCCTTGGGCACTGTCTGCCATGACATCTCCTGGAAAAGCTGCAGCCCAGGGCCTGGACAGCTTCAGTCCTCTCTGGGTTCAGAACTGGCTGGAGCCTGGGCCCAGAGAGTGGTGGGGATGGTGCCACATCCAGTGTGTCCAGTCCCTGGTGGTGTCCCCAGGGGTCAGTTTAATATCTTCATTGATGATCTGGCTGAGGGGATTGAGTGCACCATCAGCAAATTTTCAGATGACACTGAACTGGGTATGAGTGTGGATCTCCTGGAGGACAGGAGGGCTCTGCAGAGAGATGTGGACAGGCTGGATCCAGGGCCCAAATCCAACAAGGTGAGGTTTAACAAGTCCCAGTGCCAGGTCCTGCACTTTGGCCACAACAACCCTGCAGTGCTACAGGCTGGGGACAGAGTGGCTGGACAGCAGCCAGGCAGAAAGGGACCTGGGGCACTGATGGACAGCAGGCTGGGCATGAGCCAACATTGCGCCCAGGTGGTCAAGGAGGCCAGTGGCACCTGGCCTGGATCAGGAATGGTGTGGCCAGCAGGAGCAGGGCAGGGATCCTTTCCCTGTGCTCCGCACTGGTGAGGCCACACCTCAAGTGCTGTGTCCAGTTCTGGGTCCCCCAGTTTAGGAGGGACATGGAGGGTCTGGAGTGTGTCCAGAGAAGGGCAGCAAGGCTGGTGAGAGGTGTGAAACACAACTGAGGGGAGGGTGAGGGAGCTGGGGAAGGGGCTCAGCCTGGAGCAAAGGAGGCTCAGGGGGCCCTTGTGGCTCTGCACAAGTCCCTGGCAGGAGGGGACAGCCGGGGGGGTCGGGCTGTGCTGCCAGGGAACAGGGACAGGAGGAGAGGGAACGGCCTCAGCCTGGGCCAGGGGAGGCTCGGGTTGGACATCAGGTGGAATTTCTTCAGAGAGGGTGATTTGGCCTTGGGGTGGGCTGCCCAGGGAGGTGGTGGTGGTGTCACCATCCCTGGAGGTGTTTAAGAGACTGGACGTGGCCCTCAGTGCCATGCTCTGGGTGACAAGGTGGCGCTGGGGTCACAGGTTTGGACTCAATGACCTCAGAGGTCTTTCCCAATCTAATTGTTCCTGTGGTTCTGAACTGCCAGCCTTTTGCCATCCAACTCCCAGAGCACAGAGGATTCCTTTTAGGAAATCAAAGAACATGTCTTCTCTCTGAAAGGACAAAACTTGACATTTCAGCAAGAATTCCTGCCAGAGCAACAGTGAAGGGAGACACTTTCTAGGTTAAAAATAATTGTGATCTAGGCAAACTGTAAAGAATACCATTGGCCCTAGGTGGATTTTTTAAAGTGGGTTTTGACACAGGCAGGAATGGTCACAGACAGCATACAGGCAACAAAAACCACAAAAGTCAAATTAGGATGTAATTTTTATTTTTTTTTAATTAGGTGATCATGTCATCACCACACTTAACAGTATGTGTATTCAATGTGACGCTCTAAAAAAATTTCCATTTCCTTCCTGTTTTTAAGAAGAAACTGTCAGGACAAAACTGGGCAGTGCATCACACACCATGAAACTGAAGCAATTATAACTTTCCTAGGAAGATATACAAAGGTGGAACAGACTCCTTGAAGCCTTTACCTTTACTTGTTTCAGGCACAACTTACCAAGGATCTCCAGGCAGAATCTGCCAATGATCAAAGATGCACTGGAAAAACCTGGCTGCCAGTATTGGATCTCAAATTGGCAGTAAAACCTAGTGGGAAGGAAAAAAAAAAAAAATAAAAAGGGATGAGCCAGCTACAGGAGAAAATAGAACTGGCTGATTGTGAGCTTCTGCACAGACAAAAACCTATAACACTCTAATGGTAGCTAGGAAACTACCCGATTAATTCTTTAAAGCAGGTAAAAGTGAAGCCAGCTGCCATTTGCAGAAAGATCTCACGTGACCAAGTTAATTGGCAATAAAAAGACAAAATTCAATTCAGACAGACAGAAAGGGATATGGAGAAAAAGGTGTTTCTCATGTCACAGGAACTGACCTGGTCAACTTGAGCTCCTTGGGCTATTACAAGCACTCAGAAGTGTTAATTCAGCGTTCAGAAGCAGTCAGGGTGAGAAATGGAGTGCTTGCACCTGTGTTAGGAAAGGAACAGGACACAAAACAATATGTGCAATGACAGCCTGTCCTTCATCATGAACCTCTGCAGTGTGGCTCTATTATTATCAAAGCAATTACTGCAGAGAAGGTTCCAGAAGGGGAACACGAACAAAGGCCTGAACACATCCAGCCAGCTCGGGCCCTCCAGCGTGGGAAAGGCAGCAGTGCAGCAGGACAGATAGAAAGGGCTAAAAATTAAACATGGGGGAAAAAACCTCCTAAATACTCAAACCCAGCCACACAAGTATGTAAATTATTATTTTAAGAAGTTAGATTGCCAGTTTAGACTTTAAAAGCTGACCATCTCTTACTTCACCACTGATTACTTAAGCAGGTACCACACTGATGCTTTGAAAGGAGCCACCTCCAAAATAAAACATGGCATTTCTTGCAGTTTTTCCATGTGAGGAGTTCCAGATGCACCCTGTGAAACCTCTTGATGTCACAGGATACTCCTGAAGTGCATTTTTAAAAAGTGAGGAGTGAAATGGGGCACACAAACAAACCACAGTACCAGAGGAAGGTCTCTGTTCCACACTGTGAAGTTTCAGGGGCAGGATAAGAAAAATCACACTATTTTAAAGGCAGCCTAAGCAGTGGCAAGAGGGTGTCCTGTCATGGAAGCTCCTTGGGCTGGCACAGTGTCCTCCTTTCAAAGCTTCAAATTTGTACTAAATTTTCTACCCTGCTTCTGCTGGTGACCAATTCTCCCTTGCAGGCTTGCTGCAAAGGAAAATCTTTACTTAAAATGATGGAAACCCAGCCTGAAAAGGAAAAGTCTGAGTGTGCAGGAGCTGCCACATCCTTCTGGCACCCTCTGCTGGCACCAAGGCTGGAGAAGCTGGCTGCCAGGAAAAAGGGAGTAAATTATCTGGATTGGAGGTGTTCTGAACTGAAGATGTACAGGACAACAGGCTGACAGGCAGTCTGGTAAACACTGTATCTAAAAAACCCATAAATTTGGCTCAGAAACATCACTACAGCTGCAAAACTGCTCCTATCCTATTTTGCCAGGATAGGTCTCACAAGTCATAGAGGTGGAAAAAATTCTCCATTTTGCTCTTTTGTCCTTACACTCACATCCTTCAGCCCTGATGGCCAAGGCATTTTTTAAGCAGTTGGGCTGGCACATTTCCTGCCCACCACCCAGCAATGTGGTCTGGAATTAATTTTTAAAGCAGGCTTTAAATCTTCTGATTTCTTTTAAGATAGTTAAGACAAATTGGTATGTGAGATGCTGGGCGTAGTGATAAACAAATACTTTTAGGTTGGAATGTATTTTCCAGGCCTTTTGTGGAAAAATTTAATTTACTAAGAAGATCCAGTTATTCAAAGGACAGAAGTTAATGTTAAAACAGTTCAAAAAGAGTTTATTTTAAAAAACCCAATTCTTTCTGGGGTTTTTTTCTGGTTATTTAGGATATCCATTGCTTGTTATCCAAAAGGTTTAGTGACAGAAAGAAAGGAGAGAAGTTATCTCCAAATAGTAACTTCCCCTGAGGAAAGGTAATTTGTAAAGAACAATTTACCTACTCACCTACATTTTGCTATTTCCATTTAACCTTTTCATAACTTTGGAATGAAAAGCCTCCTAGAGTCACAAAATGAGGATGGTTTGGATTAGAAAGAACCTTCAAGTCCATCCAGTGCCACCCCTGCCATGGGCAGGGACACCTTCCACTGTTCCAGGTTTCTCCAAGCCCTGTCCAGCCTGGCCTTGGACACTGCAGGGATCCAGGGGCAGCCACAGCTGCTCTGGGCACCCTGGGGGTCAAAAAGACCCTTAAGATCATCAAACCCAGCTGTAAACCTAACTGACAAAACCAGAGATGCAACAGATAGGCACCTAAATGTGTTTACACATTCACTTCCAGGAAACCACAACAGCTCTTTTCTAATGTTTTTTAGATCAGTGATGCAAAGGCTTGGAGAAAGGCTGGACTCTGTGTTCCCACCTGGAGTCCTGTGTTCACCTCTCTGGCACCCAAAATAAGACCTGGACCTGTTGGAATGAGTCCAGAGGAGGCCACGCAGCTGCTGCCAGGGCTGGAGCCCCTCTGCTCTGGAGCCAGCCTGGGAGAGCTGGGGCTGCTCCCCTGCACAAGAGAAGGCTCCAGGGAGAGCTGAGAGCCCCTGGCAGGGCCTAAAGGGGCTCCAGGAGAGCTGCCCAGGGACTGGGGACAAGGCCTGCAGGGACAGCACACAGGCAATGGCTTCCCAGTGCCAGAGGGCAGGCCCAGCTGGGATATTGGGAAGGAATTGCTGGCTGGGAGGGTGGGCAGGCCCTGGCACAGGGTGCCCAGAGCAGCTGGGGCTGCCCCTGGATCCCTGCAGTGTCCAAGGCCAGGCTGGACAGGGCTTGGAGCAGCCTGGGACAGGGGAAGGTGTCCATGACCATGGGAGGGGGTGGCACTGGATGAGGTTGAAGATCTCTTCCAACCCAAACTACTCTGGGATTAGGGGAGAGCTCCTCCTCCTGTACAAAAAAATTAAGTGAGCTAGAATTTAATCCTGATATTCCTCCATCATATTACTGCTGATCTCAGCCACATGTGAGTCTAAAACAATACAATGTAGTTTCCCACACATCAGCATCCAGCATAAAAAACTATATGTGGTTTATATGTGGTACCCCAAGGCTTTTTTTGTTTCTTGTTTTCTCTTTGCAATACTCTGTTCAACAGTGCCAAATTACTAATTATAACAAAGAAATTTAATCTAAGTCCATTTTTGGCAGTTTTGCTCCTGTGTGCTGTATTTTTGACAGCCCTTGGCATTGTGGGAATATTTTTTTTTCCCCAAAGCAGCTTCAGTGCCAGGTGGCCTGTCACAGGAGAGAGGAGTGCACAGTGGTGTTTTTTTGCTGGTATAGGGTAGGGTAGGTGAATGGTGATCACCTGAAGTAAGGTGTGTCCAACATGGAGCCATCAGCACATTGTGTATGGCCTAGGAATACAAAACTCACACTGTAATTTAAACTTGTTTCAACAAACATAATAACAACAAACATCAAAATAAACTTCTTGGATTCCATGTAGAAGGCCTCACCTAGGCATTCGGTTCGGTTCAGTTCAATTCAATTCAATTCAATTCAATTCAATTCAATTCAATTCAATTCAAAAAGTCATGGCAGCCACTTGAGATTTCCCTATGACTGCTTAATTCTTTTAAATCTCAAAGCTATGTGTAAAATACTTATTTACAACAAGCAATTTGGACACAACTCTATGTTTGAATTACTAAAAGCCATCACTCATTGCATTCTGTATTTCCTTGGGCTGGTGGCTTACATTCCAGCCAAAGACTGGGACCTTGGGTTATATTATGCTCCTGAAAAAAAGCTACTAACGTCTTTCACTGTTGACAGCACATTACAGTACGAAAAAGACAAAGGTCCATGGATAGCCATATTTTGGCTATATACTGGTTGTATTTTTCAGATAGAGAAGATTAAAAGTAAACCCAAATGTCTTTTTAAATCTCTGGCCACTTGTCACAGTGATGTGTTAGGATTTCCCTTCTCCAGTGAAGAGTTAAAGAAGTTTACACATCCCCTGGGCCCCCTTTTACTGTGGGCTTTAACAAACCTGAGGAGAATGTGAATTACAAAGGGAACTGGGCAGTTTCTTAAATTCTTTTCTCTTAGCACTCAATGCTGCAGAGAAAGTGCTGATGTGCTTTCAGACATTGCTCTTCCAGGGGTTGACTGGAATTCAGTCTTTTTGGGTACACTGGAATCTGTGAGAGCCCACAGAAACCTCATTTCTCATTACAGAGCCACAGTATTTGTATCAGCATTGCACTGACACCTTGAGAAGAGGCAGAGAAGCATTACTGGTGTCCTTTTCTAGTATGAAATAAAAAATTCCTCTTTTTTCTTAGACTAGCTGTGTGCTTTGCATGCTGCACCACACTGTTATCTCCCTGGCAGATTCAGTGCAGTACATTCCTAGCACATCATTTCAGATTGTGGCATTCCTGACACACAAATTAAGCACTGACCAGATTATAAAAAGACAATTGGATATGTTATTCCAGGTTACAGATGGTTCTGATTCTGCTTATGTCCCACATTTTTCACACCGTTCTTTTCTTCTAATATCTACAGAAAGTATGGACCTACTTTAGAAGAAGGTTGGCTGTCCTAATGGTTAACCTGCTAAATAAAAAAAAAAAGTCTACACTTGCCCTCTTGAATCAAATCAAGACCAAATGGTGTTTTACCTTAAAGACAGGATCCAGAACTAGCTGGCAGAATGTCCTCAGCAACTTCTTTCCATCTGGGCTCGTGGCTGATTTGGTGAGTTTTCCAACTGTTTATTTTTATTCCTCCAGTTTGAACTCATGGAGTATCCACTTCTGCAAATTTCCACTTAGTTAATTTCAAAAGAAAGCTTTGCAAAGTTTTACATTTAAGCAGAGATGCAAGTAACAGAAGGCAGCTAATTTCAATACGGAAAAGCTGCTAGAAGTCTGTGGAGGCAAGGGATGGCATTTTGTTCATTTAAGCCTTTGATTTTTTTATTTTTTTTTTAATATAAACACTGACTTTAACATGCATTTTTCCAGGCTGGATGAGGTTTGGAGCAACCTGGTCTAGTGGGAGGTGTTCCTGCCCTTGGCAAAGGGTTGGAACAGATGATCTTTGGGGTCCCTTCCTACCATTTTGGGATTCTATGATTTTTAGGCTTTTTCAGGGAAATAGGGACTTAAGCAACTTTGCTATCAAGAATTCTTGTTCTCCACCCTGCTATCATTAACTGCCTTTTGAAGCCTTGCTAAAATCATTTTAATAAGATAAATCCTGGAGGAACCTATGAGCTACATGATCATACATAGGTCAGTTTCTTATAAGGCACCAGAAGAGAAACAAATACATTGAACTTACATCTGTATAAATCATTCAGTTAACAGCAAGCTGTGTACACAGCTAATAGCAAATTGAGCCTGTCCATTTCAACAATTTCAGGTTCACTAAATTCACAGAAATACTCACTGGAATCAGAAGACTGGATTTGATCCATCATTTTGGTTTTGTGCATTAATTTTACCCGTGCAGGGCAGCGAAATTGTTTATATTCTGAAGTTGTGAGACTGAAATCTTTTCCCTCTGCTCGTAGAGAGAAGAGAAAGCACACAGAATATCTACACGACAAGAAATTTCCTATCTCAGTGTTGAGGTTTAACAATCAGATACTTCAATATTTTTGTTGCAGGAGTTCCAAACTCCCACCTGGGGCTGCCTGTGGGAGCTCAGCTCAGCAGAAGCACTTGTATGCACCGCTGGCATCCTCTGAGTGTCACTGTGGTATCTCAGCATGGATCTGCAGTGTTCCCTCTGCTTCTTTTCCACCCCAGAGGCTTCTCACCATCTCTTCCACTTCATTTCAAGCTCAACCACAGCTTTGAAGCAAGAGTTTAATTCCATACGGTGGGAATATTTATAACCAAGGTTAAACTGGAACTTGAGAAATACATTTGTAAAGCTCCAAGTAGGATCTGGAGGATGATTGCTTTGTGATGAGTATTAACTGAATTGTTAGTGAACTTTCTCTAGCATTTAAAATAGAGGTGGCTCATTCCTGCCACACAGGAATGGAGCACACAGATGGAACTGGCCTGACATAAGGGTGGCTGAGATTCATGGAATATAAGAATCAAAGTAAAATCCTAGCTGAGAGACCTTTGTTTCAGTTACCAGGTAAGCTGCTGTCCATTTCAGCTGTAAAACAAGGCAGTGTGGGAGAACTCTATCTGAACAAAGGGAAACAGGACTAAAAACTGGTGAGAAAGTCAGTCTTGTATGTCTTTGCTGAAAAAAATAGTATCTAAACCAGCCCAGTTCTATCAATTCCTCACTTTAACAGCTGAACCACTAGAGAAAATTTCCAGTTGACTTTGCATTTTTATTTTACAGTTCTCAACTGCAACACAGGAAATATTATTTGTCTTTCTATCCAGCTATGCTTCCAGAGATATCTAACACATTATCATATAATTACTGAGTGAAAAACAGAGACTTACATCTTCAGATCAAGACAGAGCAAATTAAATATCTTCTCTGCTGTGAGGAGCAGCAGAAAGGCCACAGTTTCTTGTTGTGTAAGTGACAGAAGCAGTGAAGTGAGGCACAGAAAACCAATATTATGGATATAAAGACCCACAGCTCCCCTTCAGCGGTTTGCCTCAGGCAGATGTCAGACATTTGGGGTTTGAATGACACTGAGAAACTGCCTGGAGGCTGCACATTTTGTCACTAGAGGATGATCTGCTTTGTGAATTCTCCCCTCCCTCCCAATTGCTTTCACTCCCCAGTTGTATGGTCTGAAATAACATGAGACAATGAGGGGGGAAGGGGACTGAAAAATGACTCTGAACTGTCATAAATGTATGCAATTATTTTGTTTCAAGGCTGGTACTCCCTAAAACTGGATTTCAACCACAGCAAAGTTTTTATATCTTCTTTACCATAATATCACTCATTGGTCCAGTTTCACCTTCTCCATACGTGGGAATGACGTCAGTGACATTTTCCACAGCATTCTGGTAGAGTTCCTCCAGTTCCAGCTGCAATCCCAGCAAACAATGGTCCATTTTGTATATCATCAGTATGGGTTTGATATGTTCTGCAATAGCTTGTCACAGAAATGTCTCTGTCTGTACACAAACCCTTTAATAAAATATAAGCACAGTTAAAAATTGTATTATACATGGGCACGATCTCTAATCTACTTGATAGAGTGGTGAGTGGGAAAGTCAAACTGGTACCAAAACCAGCATCCTCAGTTGCCTGTACATTTCTAGTGGAAGAAGAAGTGAGACAGGAAGCTCCACTCTCCAGGATTTTACTGGAAGATCAACTTTATTTCCTTCATTCCTACATTATTTCCTCCATTCCTACACACATGCATTTACATTCAGCCCACAGGCTGGATATGAAGTGCTACAATCTCCTAAGATAGAGGAAAGGCCAAGGGCTAAAAATGCATATCAGAATTCATATCATTAGAAGTTAGACTGTTAGAGAAACAAGCTTCTCCCATCACTAAAGATTTTTTTTTCCCTTAAGAAGAAGAAAATAAAATACACTGAGTTCTTTCCAGCTGAAGAGCATGTTTATCTGAAACAGTCAGTCACAACAGGGGCACCATCAGTGACAGGAGGGTTGCTGTGACTTCAGAGAAGAAATCGACATTTCCAGGGAAGTCAATTAAGTTAAGAAGAAAACCCAAACCATCTGAGCTGTCTTAGAGTTTACAATTCACAGACTTTTCTGTGTAAGAGAAGAAAATAAAAATAATAAATTAGTAATGTTTCATTTTCTGCTGATTTTATAAGTTGCATTGGTTGGGCAATTACTACGCCAACACTTATGGTGCCAATACTTCTTAATATACTTCAATATTTCAATTTCTAAAGTTATTAGGATCTAAAGTTCTGGGTTTGGTGTAATTAATTTTTATTCTTATTCAAAACCAACACCCTAACATAATAGTCACAGCATGACATCACTGTGAGACACTTGTAGAACAAAGCTCCAATTCACTTTAAAATTTATTCATAAAAGTTTTAAAACTTTGCAGTTGCAGACATCAAAGGTAGAGGAAATAAAAAGGGCCTCCACAGTAAGAAATCCATTAAAAATGAAGGATACTACTAAGAAACTCTCCAAAAGCATCTTCCTCCATACTGAGGAGCAGGTGAGAATGGTCAGTGGGTAGCACCTAAAAGCTCTCCCCCAAAATTTCCCAGATTGCACTCTGAGGACTGTGAGCTTCTGTTCTGCAGTGCACAGCTTGAGGCACATGTCAACTTAAAAAAAATCTGGCGAGAGGCAAGGCTTTCAGCAGACCCCTCTTCTGTCTTCAAATTTTAAAGAAAAAGACAGGAAGAAAAGATACAAACAGAATTTACGTAGATTCATTTAGGATACATCTTTCTTGCTCTTTTCCTGTGTGTCTATGAATCAGGTTCCTCAAGCTCTGGCTGAAGAAATCATGCTCTACACACTGAGGAGTCTGACAAGGTTGATTTGTTCTGTTCTACTGTGAAATTCCCCCTAAGGAGGGAGGAAAAAATAATGAAAAATCAGCTATTGCTTTCTTTCGAAGTATACAAATGTTGATATGAAGTTTTAAAGTTTTACCATCATTAAATTCACAGCCTAAAGACAAAATGAGGTTGTTCATGCTTTTAAGCTTAGTATTACAAATACCCATTCACATTTTTGGGGTATTTGTGTGAGTACAAAGAGCAGAGGCAAAACCTAAAATACAGCCCTGGTTTTGTACCACAAAATGTCAACCACCACAGAAAATGAAGAACCCACTTGCAGAGACAGCTCATCCCTTCCAAATGTTCCAGGAGGGTTTGGTGAACATAGCTGAGAGCTGCAGCTCTCTCTCCAGAGCTCCATCCTTCTCCTCTCCTCCCACCTCTGCTCCTCGCTGTGCCAAGCTCCCACTCCAGCTCCACATCACCCAGGATCTGAGCCCTTCCAGGTGAGCTCCTCTTCCCAGCCTCCAGCACAGCCTGGGTCTCCTCCTTTTAGAGACAAAACACCAGCTTTAGAAACTGCTACTTCAGCTTAGCCAAAAACCTCTTAAAAAACATTAATGGGCCAAGTGCAGAATTTTTAGAGCTCCTTTCACAAATTATATCATTGAAAGGAATAGTTCTTATTTCCATCTTTTCTCTTGCTAAGAGTATTTCTCCTCTTTCAGCTTGTAAAAAAAGGAAGGAAAAAAGAAATCTTGACCACCAGAAGTGCTGGTATTTATGTGTTAAGTACATGAGACACCTTAGCAAAACCAGGTGAGATGTTACTAATCTTGGCCTGTCTCAGTCTGTCACAAGCACCTTTAATGTGGTTATTCCTGCAAATCCCTTAATGAGGAAGTGCTTCACAGGGACAGGGAAAAGGACAGAAGTGGGAGGGAAAAACGATAGGGAATAGCAAACAAACAAACACAGAAATCCCATGTTGCAGCAGTGGTTTGTTGATCAAGTGAAGAAAAATACCCCACAAGAAACGCCTAAATAGGTTCCTTGTCTGAGCTGGAGTCACAAATCACTGAAAAATCAAATTAAACAAGCGTTTCTATTGCTACACCAACAAAAGTTTCTAACACAGCTGGTGTGCTAATGAGCACATCTTCCTGCAAGGATAAGATATTAATTTAAAAATAACCAGCCCAGCTCAACATATAATTAAATGTAAGAGACAAAACAGGATTTTTTCTGGAAATGAACAAATACGCTGTGGATATAAATTACTGCCATGTTCTTGTACTAACTTTCGATCTTTATTTCAATTTTTTAATTGTATGTTTTCTCAGAAATTGGTTCTCATTAAAATAGCCAAGTTCTGTGTGGAAATGAGAAATATCTAAGCAGCAGCCTGGCCTCTTTCACCCCAAAATGTGTTATTTCCCTGCAGTCCTTTTCATTTATAGTTTCTTTCCTACTTAAAATTATGCAGAAAACAGCTAACCAACCCCTCATTCTTTTGCTACCAAGGGGAACTTAGTATAAACAAGACAATTTTTAGTGTATGTTTACACTATTGTCAGTGATCATATGAAAGTACCTCATTTCTGAATTTGACCCATTAGGTTATACTTCAGCTTAATAAAAAAACAATAATAGTCCTTTTCTAGAAAGTTGTACAATGTTTTGGTCCCCAAAGTCTCACTCACAGCAATGCTTACAAACTTCTGAACTTTGAGCTATTTCTTTCTCGTCTTTTTTTTTTTTTCCCATTTACAAATGTCACCACCACTTTTCTACTTTTATGGTTTTCTCTGTTTTTTAAGTTGAGCTGTGTTAAAAAAATATAAAATCAAGACTCTTTCAAGAATAAAGTATAATTCCAGAAGTGTGCTATGTATACTTATCTCATAATGCAAATAAATACCTAAGTGTTAAGAAATTTACCTACCTGCTCTTTGTTCTACCTAATTTTACACTTTCTTAATGGTACAACTGAAATTTGTGCCTGATAAATGTTTAGCTAGCAAAGATAATTGCATTTTGAACTGAAACTTTTTCCATTGTCTTCAAGTTTCCACCACATTTATACACACAGGCCACACTGTGGTTTTCTTTTGGGACAAGGAGCAGAGATGGCCACAGCTGTTTATTTTTATTTCATATTTTAAGCCTCCTATATGTGTCCACTTACACTAATTCTAAATGTAAACGTCATGGACATATTATTTCAACAGGACTGATTGTTATCCTGTGGCAGGAACTTCAGGATTATGTATCAATAAATGCTATTCACTTCCAAACATTTTATTTACCACTTCATTTACACAAATTCCGGAATAGGCTTGCATATTCGTGCTGCTCTATAAGAGAGAAAGGCACTGGCATCACGGTTTTTTGGTCTTAAAGACAATTGAAAATACATATTCAGGTTAAAAATTAACAGTGACTTTAATATTGAATGATTTTAATTGAAGAGCTGTTACAGAATTTCTGTTCTGCTGTGTCAGTCAGCAACCAGATCAAAGGTATCTTGCCATGGAATGCTTGCTGCAGAGGGGTTAAGATCCTCTGTGTGCTCCAGCAAGCAAGAAATTAATGAGATGAAAGCAGTATCTGCAGAAGGGAGAAACATCACCACTTTATTAAAAACAGAACTTCACTTTTTTTTCCCCAAAACTCCCAAGTTTCATGGCCAGTGCAGGCAGAAATTGGGCTTCTTTCCTTTTAACTTCTAGCTGACATTATTTGGGTAGCCCACATTGTAGTGCTACCAGTAATGCCTCCAGACCAGACTCTTAGACTAGACTTCTTCTTCTTCTGCAGGGCATCTCTTCCTCTTAAAGATGATAAAATTCTTATTGTAATGAACAATTACATGCATTACCTCAGAAATAAATATCCTGAAAGCCAAAGAAAAATGAGAACACTTACAGAAGCTGACATGGGTAACTAGAATGTCCACTTCAGTAAAAAGTAACATTAATACAAGGAAAGACTACAAGAATGTGAGAAAAAAATTATAAAGAGAGGGAATTTTAATAGCATTAATTCTCAAGAAATGCAAAAGTGTGCAAGCCTCTGTTTATCATTGATTCAATAGAATAAAAACAGACTCAAAACTGGTGAAACATGTTATGAGAACTGCAGTGATTTAAAAGAATCATGGAATCACAGAATCATAGAATCTCCATATGGTTTGGGTGGGAAGGGACCTTAAAGCTCATCCAGTGCCACCCCCTGCCATGGGCAGGGACACCTTCCACTGTCCCAGGTTGCTCCAAGCCCCATCCAACCTGGCCTGGGATGCTTCCAGGGATCCAGGAGTAGCCACATCTGCTCTGTTCAAAAATAATGGGGTAGGCTTGCTAAGGGGAAAAAAAAATTAGAAGACCCAACAGTAAGTGTAACTTACTGATTTTCCCTATGAAAATGCTGATCTAATCGAGGTCTCAGAAATCTTTTCAAACCTAATTCTGTGATTCTTCCTCAAGACGAGGAACCATTGCAGCGCTGTATTGTAGAAATATACGTGGCCTTTTCCCAGCTCACCCAAAGCAGTGCTCTTATTACAAACACAGATTATCAGGGTTGAACCCTAAATCTTATGGTTGAATTCACAGCACAAATTTGTGGGCAGAGCATGCAGGAATGTTCTCCTGAGTGACCTGCCCCAACCAGGTGTGCTGCCAAAGAATGACAAAGAGAGAACAACCAAAACCCTCCCTAACTGTCCACCTCCTCAGAGTTACAGCAGACTGTAAATACCCATTCCTGGTGAAGGAGAGGGTGAGGGATGAAGTTGTTGTGTCCTGCTGTGTGCTGGCAGCTCCCGTGTCTTCTCCCTCCCAGCTGCAGGGAGGGAGGAATAGAGATTTACCACAAGACACTGGTCCAAGGCCCAGTTTTTTCCAAACATAAAGTTATAAAATATCCTGAGCTGGAAGGGACCTACACTGATCAGAGTCCAGCCCCAGGCTCTGCACAGCAATCCCAGCCTGGGCACCCCTGGCAGCGCTGTCCAAAGGCTCCTGGAGCTCTGGCAGCCTGGGGAATGTCACCATTCCCTGGGGAGCCTGGGCAGTGCCAGCACCCTCTGGGGGAAGAACCTTGCCCTGATATCCCACTTGAACCTCCCTGGGACAGCTCCATGCTGTGGTGTTCACTGCTCTTCTCCAAGGGCCACCCTCTTGCAGAGAGTTTTCCCTCTGAGGATGTTTAGTTTTGATTCCTGGCTTGGAGCAGGTAGTCAATGCTGTAACCTCTCATTAGTTACCTTTAAAAACAAGTTAAATGACTTATCAGCTCCCTGTTGGAACGCAGGGATGACACTGAGTCCCTTTAAAAATAACTTGCTGTCATGGAAGTCACTAAAGTAATAACAGCACTTCACATTTCTAATACAGACTTTCATCCAAAAATGTCTTTTAGAAATATTAGGTAATTAAATTGTCAAGCATAGAGTGAGTGTGTGAATGACTTCACTGAAAAGCACCAACTTCAGGGACCAGGCTAAGGGAACATTTATACAGTATTACTTCCTAAGAACTGAAGGTCGGGAAAGATGAATATGAAATCAAGCACATTATTACATAAAAAGCACTATGGATGGGATAAATGGTTGTATCAGTCCTACAGAATGAAAGGTCCTTTTTAAAACCCCTGTCAGCCTTGGGTGTGGAAAAACGCTGCTGTAACTTTCCACAGAGCTGTCAAAGGATAACTTGCAGGACTTGGCTCAAGTGAATGAAGCTTAATACCATTAAATAAGTTTAAGATAACAAAATACCAAGACCATCACTTGGAGAGCATCAGAATGTAGGAATGTGGAAATTCTGGTCTGCAGGGTTGTAGTTTTTTTGTTAAACAACAATTTCAGTGGTCATAAATGCTCATCCAGGAGTTCAAAATTACATGTTGCTTAAAGGACATTGTTCATTTCATTAAAAAGCAGGTATTAGTTGCACCATACTCCTCAAAGCAGAACCCTAAAAGAGGAAAAGCTGGATCTCAGAGGTTCAAATTTTCTTTGGACAGACAGTCAACAACTTCATGTTGAGCAGGCTGTAAGCCCAGTGTGTTTGATTCCTTGTCAGCACCTGTATTCAAGACAAATAATCTACATGAGCAAAGTCCTTTACTTGGCCAAGAAAGAGAGAGGCTCTTTTGTTCATCTCCTTCCCCTGAACAAGAGGAATTGTTCATAAGACACATCTCTGCCAAGATTTTCCTGCCCAAAGGTGCATTTTTCTTTCAGCATATCTTGGAGGGGTTGTGAAGCAGACAAAAAATAGCTTCCTTTAAACAACCTGGTTGTGTCACAGCAGAGGCAAAGTGCTGTTGCTTCATTCCGAAGAGCTGAGCAGCACTTGTAAGGGCCTTGCTTGTGCAGTCTGAACTCCAGTTCTGCGCACAGTTCTTTGTCAGCATGAAGAGTCCCTTCTGCAGACTTGATGTCTGGTAACAAAACCAGATTTTCCTTGTGTCTGTGTGCATTTAAGCACACAATTTTTGGACTATTTTGTAAAGCTGGTGCTCAGGCACAGTCCTGTACAAATAACTGAAATTTGTTTTCCTCTGTCTTTTATTCCTTTCCAATTTATGCCAATCTGGGCAGAAAAACAAAGCTTACAGAAGTGTTGAAAAGTTTCCAAGTTAACAGGTTCTTGGAAAAAATCACCCAGTGTACACTGGCATGCCATTTTCATGGGCATTTTATTCTTTGTATGACCTCTTTTCCATTTAAAAATGACAGGTCTTCCACTAAATGTCTTTCAGCTTGTTCCCTACCAACAAAACCCCTCTTACAGGTGCTAATAATTTCCCTTCTTACATTTGTTTTTTTGTGATTTTTGCTAAAAGCATGGTCTTTTGTGTTTCTGTAGCAATTACTGTCCTTATTCTCTCCTCCACACCATTGCCTCCAGGCCTGGATATGGAGAGTGCTGCACTGAACCCCTCCTGGCTGTATCTTCAATCAATATAACCATCTAAATTGTTCCTGAAGAATGAAAGAGCTGCATGCAATTCAGCACACATTTTAAAGGCAGAAGAAAAATTGAAGAGACATTATTTTTGTACTTGCTTTCTGCTGGACTTGATTTCTTTAATATGCTGGGGCTTGCTTAGGAGGAGAATCTAAAATGATTCTGTGTAAGTGATCAATTGTTCTGTGTTTAGAGCACTGTAAATAAGAGCAGACCAGCAATTCTGAAGGTTTAGAAAATGTTGAAAAGAGAGGTTTGTCAAAGGGTAGCTGAGGCTTCCTGAGGAGAAGTTGGTGCAAACTGTACCCAGTATTTTATCACCATTGTACCGAGGGTAAAAAGACCCAGAGCCCTTATTCAGTAACATATATTAGAACAGTAAGAAAATTGCTCTCTAGTTAACACTTGCACAGCAGGAGATGCCATGATGGAACGGGAGGAGCCATTTCCCACATCCAGTGTTTCTCAGAGTTTTAATTCATTTTCACTTACCCTGTTTTGCACTGGATCCACCCTTTCTCATTCACATATTCAGATTTTTCCTGTGTTTTTCATTTTGGTATAGATTCTACTTTCTGTTCAATTCAGATAGAGAGTCTTGCCTTGCTTTGTAGTGCATAGAATACTTGGTTTTCCATTCCTTGCCTATTCAAATAAATCTTGATAACTTTCAGTGGTTTAGAGGATGGATGTTTCTGGAGTTTGTTGGTACATGGGCTTGTGTGGACAGGCAGGACCCTCTCTGGCTATCACCCTGGGTAGCCAAGCAGGAGACAACTCAATTATCATTACTCTGTAGTTTCCACATCGGTGCTGCCTCAGATCTTGAGAACTCCAAGTACATCTGAAGAGCTCAAGTCTGCCTTAGCTGCTTGTACATAGGTGACTTTACCCTGAACAATTCAAATGTGAGCCCTCCCTGGATATAAAATGGCACAGCCTTAGCTTAAAATATATTTTATTCTGTAAATCAAATGCATTGACTAAAATATTTTCTCATTTGCATTATTAAAGCACTGCAGTTAATGAAGATCAATCTGTGGCCTGGTTATTTTATTTACCAATTGCATTTCTCTATACCTACCACTAACAACTCCAAGAGATGCTCTGTAGACAGAAGGTTTATCAACATTTTAGTAGATTACCTGTTTGGATTTCTCGTAATGATGCACGAGAACTAAAAAACTCACAATTTTATTACTAAGTCAATCTACAACAAAATCTTTTACTGCTGTAAAATACTTGATAGGGGCAACAGCTTCTCTTCAGGTGGTAATTCACATATTGACTAATTAACAGGAAGCAGTCCTGCAGGTTTCTCATCAAGAAAGTGATGGATCTCAAAATACTCCAATTATTCACCTCAAAAATACTCAAAATAGTATTGTAAATCTTCTGCTTTATAACATCTCTGTGCAAATAAAAGCCTGTGATGGATAACTTCATGGGAGCAAAAAGGTACCTGACCAACACAGTATTAGAAAACCTGCACAATTGATACCAATAAACCTCTTGCAGAGCAGAAAAAGTCTGAAAGTTTTGATTTTCAGGAGTGGAGAAAGAAAATCACGTTAGTTCTAAGTTGAAGTTGTTTGGCATAATAATCTTTTAAAAGTGGTGGATAATTTTAACTCCCTGCATTTGGGATTTTCCAGGGTATCACTGAAAATTTCCTTAATCTGTTGCCATAGTTTTTGGTTTTGGGGATTTTTGTTCTTTGTTTTTTTGGGTTTGGGTTTTGTTTGGTTTTGTTTGTTTTCTTTGGGTTTTTGTTTTGTTTTGTTTTGTGGGTTTTTTTTTTGGTTGGTTTTTTTTTGTGTGTTTTTTTTGTTTGTTTTTGTGTTTGTTTTTGGTTTGGTTTTGGTTTGTTTTGTTTTTGATTTTGATTATTTTTTAAATTTGGAAATCTGTTACCTCAAGCAGCATGTGTATATGAATCTTTGAGTATGGAACTTCATTTAATCTTAATAATCAGGAATATATAGTTATACATTAAGTGTGAGTTTAACTTTCCCTAGCAGGCTTTTTTCTAACAGCAGGACAGTCCTTAAAAGGTATTAATCAGAAATCTGATGAATTATTTTGCTCCTTTTTTATTACAAACTATTTTAAAAAAAATTATGCATTGGCTACAGTCAAGCAATTTCCTTGGATTTTGCCGGCACTTCAGAATCACCTCTGTCCACCTCACAAAATATGAGGCATTGGCAGAGGTCTCTTCCTTGGAGACCTTACTTAGAGATGAAGAGAGACAGGCACATCAGGAAGGCATTTCAGCTTCTTGTTTGCTCATGATGTGTTGTGACTCAGTGACAAGAAGAATGTGCCATATGATATTATTTCTGCTCCTTCACTGGATGCAGTGCGAGAACATCTGATATTAATTCTAACACATAAAAGCAGCGCATATGATCTTCAAAAGCGCTGCCTTAGTGCTGCATTTATTCAGTTCCTCTTAAATCAGTGGGATTGCTCTTGTCATTTTAAGCAGTTTGCCCCCAGATGACTGTTTTTGAAAAGCTCTGAGAAAAATAGTGCTAAGCAAAGATAATTATGTGTAAATTTGAAATGGATTGTGTGATCATTTGTGCTAGTGAAACATGCTTGTCTGCCTGGACCAAATGAATGAGTAGGTAACTCATCCAAGCTCATTTAGAGTTTAGGACTGGCCTCATTAAAAGGCACCTGACTACATTTAGGAAATGAATGAAAGACGTTACTGCAAATTTACATAATTTCTTTGCCAAAAGGTCCCTGCTTGTGAATGAAATTAACAATGGTTCTTTATCTTAAAAGATTTTATGATTATAATATATTTTACAATTATGTATAATTATTTTAAATTATAATATTCAATATAGTGAAATGGATGTAGAAGTACATCCATTACAAGAGGGTTTTCCATTATGTTAACAAAGATTCAAAAGGGATTAGTGGTAGTGTTAATTCAATTCTAGTTGCAAAAGACAGAATGAAAAGGGAAAGCACAAGGAATTAAGTGTTTTCCTGCTTCAGGAAGGGCACAGGCAGATTTTCTACAGTGTATTAAATAAGGGCTACCACTCAGCCTTGTGGTAAGTTTGGTATATTGAGAACATCTGCCAAATCGCTCTGGGAAGGTCACTTCTGTTTACCTGGGAGCAGGATGAGTTTTGTGATGGACGGAAAGGAGCGGTGTGGGCCAAAGTGGCCGGGCAAGGAGCCTGTCCTGAGCCAGGCCCATGCAGGGGTCAACAGGAATCCAGGATGCTCCTCCAGGAATGAGCAGTCACGGGTGAACCCTTGTGCACAGGGCATGAAGTATCCAAGGAATCTGCGAGTTTTTATTTTTCAGGAAATTAACAGATTAAGACTGAAAGCTCCCAGCCTGAGCCAGGCCCAGCAGCCATGTTCCCTCACCAAAGGCATTGAGGGGCTGGAGCGTGTCCAGGGCAGGGAACGGAGCTGGGGAAGGGGCTGGAGCCCCAGGAGCGGCTGAGGGAGCTGGGAAAGGGGCTCAGCCTGGAGCAAAGGAGGCTCAGGGGGCCCTTGTGGCTCTGCACAAGTCCCTGGCAGGAGGGGACAGCCGGGGGGGTCGGGCTGTGCTGCCAGAGAACAGGGACAGGAGGAGAGGGAATGGCCTCAGGCTGGGCCAGGGCAGGGACAGGGGGGACAGCAGGGAAAATTTCTTCATGGGAAGGGTGGTCAAGCTTTGGAAGGGGCTATCCAGGGAGGTTTGGAGTCCCCATCCCTGTAGGTGTCCAAGGAAGGCCTGGATGTGGCGCTCAGAGCTCTGGGATGGGGACATGGTGGGCATCAGGCACAGCTTGGATTCCATGGTCTTGAAGGTCTTTTCCAACCTGAATGATTCTATGACTCAGTGGTATGAAATCACTGTGAGCACTTTAAAATCTGTGATGGAGGAGTAGTCACTTGGAAGCCCATCTGAATCAGCTGCCTGGGGTAATTTCTGGTTACAGCCTGTTAAAGCAGATGCCCCTTTGAGGCAGTGGATGTCACAGGGCTAAGCTGCAGTTTGGGGTGGCCAGAGGAAGGACAACCTCACTAAAGGGAGGTGGAACAACCCTTCACAATGATATTAATTGAGGTTGGTGAAATAAATACAGAGTTTCACCATATTCCTCTCATATCCAGTGGTGGTATGGGGTGGTGAGACTTGTAATAATCAACTTTATGCAGGTTTTCTTTATAAATATAGCCCTCTTCTAGTAGAAGGGATCAACATAGCTCTTTCAGAGCTACTGTGAAAGGAGGTGAAAAGCATTACTGCTACAATAACATTGCTGCTAAAATATTTCTACTTACCTGAGTGATGGTAGGGTACTTATAAGAGCTTTTTGTGTAGCTTCTTATTCTTATGTCTTGTAACATAACTACTACTTCCCTCACCCAGCAGCAGAGATGAGCAGGTTGCTGTAATATTGAATGTGCTCTCAGTAGAAAATGGCATTTTAAGACTGACTGTAATTAGGGATAAAAGCAACTCTTGTTGTGCTTAATGTTTGCTCTTGGTCAATTCTTTACAAAGTGGCGTTTTTCATTTCATAAGCAGAAAGATGGTTTTTGTAAGGTTGCACTTCCAGGACACTTTTTAGTGTCCCTGCCATAACTGTGAGGCACCAGGTTTCTGCAGAGCAGGTAATTTTGTCAGTGATGCATGACACGAAGTAGTATCCAAGCCATGCCTCCAAATTCTCTTTTGGTCATAATACCAACATGTCAATGGACCTGTTTTTGTCATTAGTGGGAACAGACAGGAAGATTTTTTTCACCCTTGAGCTGAGCATATTTCATAATCCAATGTTCCTTTAAAGCTGGGAAATAACATTAACATTAGGCAAAAAAAAAAAAAAAAAAGAAAAAGAAAAAGGAACATTTTCTCTCCTAGGCACTGCCATATGTCTTTCCAGGTGGAAATACAACAGGGTGCAGTAAGGCAAGGATTGTGCAGGGCCCCTGTTGTGCTTGGCTGTTGGAAAGCATATGGTGCAATAACGTTCCGGTTCTGACAGTGAATTTTCCTTCTCTTGTCTTCTCTGGCAAATATGATTGTTCTGTGTATTCAGCTTGTCTGTTTGTGGCTAGGAATAGTGTGTTCCTCCATCTTCAAATCTACCTGTAATGGTGGAATAAGGTCCCACTTCAGAGAAAACCCCAGAAGAAAAAGAGAAAAGGTATGAAAACTTTTCTCACTAGTTGTCAGAACCACTTTTACCATGTTGAAGAGTTTGCAGAGGCTTGGATTTCACCAGCCTTAATGGAGACTTTAGGATGCTAAAATTCCAGGAAAGGAACCTTTCCCCATCTTGAAAGAAAAGAGCACTGGTCCTCAGGCAGTTTCCATGCCCTTGCAATAACAGTGACCTGCAGCTGGCTTGGTTTCAGTGCTTCCTTCCTACCCTTGGAGCTGATTGCTTGGGAAGTATTGCATTTCAGAATTTACTGTTTGTCATTCAAGGTTTTCAGTACACTCTTCAGGCCATGATGTTGATAATGTTCTAGCATAACCTGAGTGCCTCTCATCCTGCTCCCCTCTGCTCTGCTAGGCATGACAAGGGCTGTGCAGTGAGCTTCTTTATCCCCAGGGCCTTGATTTCTGTGGGATGTGGTGAAATGCTTTGGACACATGAATAACCAGAGATTATGGCAAAGAGCAGAAGTAGTTGTATTTGTTTCAATCTCATACCTCAGTATCAGGTCAGCACACAGTACGGTTTCTGAGGAAGGCTGCTGCCTGTGGCTTCTGAGGAAAAAGGCATAAATCTTGACCAAGTGACAGTTTTGAAATAAGAAACTCATGCAGGGAAGTTCATCTGTAGTCATAAGCAGTTTAATGACTGACTTCCGTTCTGAAGATGGAGGGGGCTAACTCTCCAAAACCATCCCATTGTTACCTCTAGAGCTACTACCTCTTTTGCACCTGTGGGTATTTCCATTGTCCAGTCCTTTTTAAAAGCCCTATTAGGCTATTGCCCTCTGTGATTTCTGTCCGCAGAAAATCACTTGGAGCAAAATGAACTTCTCACAAAGTTCCTTCCACACAGGGTATTTCTACACTAGGTTTCTGCACTGTGGTACCCATTTAGAAGGCTCAAGGTATGTTTGGCAGCAGGGCTGAGAAGAAATTGTGGATGCCTGTTTGGTCAAGGCTGTAACCTGCCAGTTTTGCAGTGTGGTCGTAGAATGGCTGTGACAGGCCTAAAATACTCAGTTATTCACTATGCTCCTAAAAACTACCTGTGCCTCCATCTCTCTTCTTCCTTTACTTCTCTTACTTTATCTCCTTCATGCCTGTTGTCCCCAGGGAATGAAAGTGCAGAGTAATGCAAACAAACACAGGAACAAGTAGAGATACAAAACAAATAATGCAGATTCTGATATTAATTGCAATCCAAATTGTACTTCCAGGCAGTGACTTGTGAGTGTCACGCCTTGTCAGTGGAGCACATGGAGCATCCATCAGATTGTTTAAGCCTCTATATGCTGGTTGAAGGATTTGAGTTTCATCATCATCATCATCATCATCATCATCATCATCACTGTGTTCTTGACACAAAACTTTCTTTTATTTCTCAAATGTTGAGCCGAGCAGAGCTGGCAATGTGTATGAGAATGTTATTTGTGACATAAGTAGCAAAGTGGCAGTATCATCTTGCTTTCCCAGCAAATGTGTGCTCTATTAGCACTCTCCATGTGCTGAGTTTTTATTGTATTTTTTGTTTCAATGTTTTTGCTCTGGGGTCAGGGTGCTGCTCCACAACCAGAGCAAAGGAAGGCAGAAAGGTTTTCTGAAGGTGGGAGTGGAAAATGCTGTCTTGATAACAATATCTCTTGGAAGCAGTAGGACCACATCTTCTCCCTACTCAGAAGCACCAGATCTCTTCAGTAGCCTGTGCAAGCACGTTTACAGCATTTCTGAAACCAATGCCTTTTGATCTGCTTTGTTTCCTTGAGATAAAACTCTTTGTGAGTTCTCACTCCTGAGATGCTCAGCCTGAGCTTGCCACTTCTCCTTGATCCTTTGGACTGGAAAAACATTGTTCTCCCTTTCTTTTTACTGCCTTTTCTGTGTGAGGAAACAAAATTTCATCCCTCCCATTCCTGTATATCCCACTGAATCCTGTAAATATATCTGGTTTGGGGGTTCTGAAAGCTGGAATATGGTACAGCCATTAATTTCACTGAATTAGAGTCCAGATTTGGTAGTTTGATTTAAACAGAGCAAGTTGTTCAGAACTTGGAGAAAGCATTCTCCAACTGCTTTTGAAGTCAAGTGAACTGCTAAATTATTACAGAATCGCAAAGGTGTGGTACAGAATTTCTGAGATCTGGCATGGAATTGTACTAGAAAGGGTGTAGTCCTACAATGTAACTTCTCTTCCACAATCTTATCTGCATGAGTGTCTGTAATCAAGCTCACACTTTCATCCAGCTTTAAAACTTCAGGCGTGATTTGCGGTGCAAAATGTGATGGAGAGTTGATAAGGCAGGGATGTTTCTCCAGAAGTCATCAGCAATCTGCTGCGAGTGCTCAGTCTCACTGGAGATCTACACCTGGGGCTTTTTCGCAGGAGCAGAAAGCTGCTTCGTGCAGTGTGTTAAACAAACAGCAGCAGTCAGGCCTGGCCTCCATCAGATATTAAGCTAATACCATAGATTCTGAAAATTTTAACCTGTTTTGTGCTGCCGCTATACACACCTGAGTGGCCCCAAACACTATTCACTGTTTGAATCAAGCTGCTCATAAGATCGTTTGCAGGATTACTGTGTAGATTCAGCATTTAACTAAAAATTATGCAGGTCATTTCTTTCACCAGCCCTCCCCCACTTGTTTTTTTCTGTTTTTTGCATTTTAGCACTCATACCCATAAAATGTTGCATGGATTTAAAATTTTAGATTTAGAATCATATTATTTTGAGAGAAATAATCCCCATTAAAAATGGTCTAAATGTTTCTTATGGATATAAAAATAAAGTCTGATAGAAGAAATGCTCCTTCAATAAGTTTTATTTACTCTACAGGATTTCAGTGCCACTGGAGTAACTGAAAGATCTATTTCGAGGAAAGGCAAGGAATTTAGCTCAAGAAAGAGGCTTCCCTCAACAGCTGTTTCTTGTCACATAAGAGAGAAAAGCTGCAAAAGAAATGGAGCATCAAATACAGGGTGAATAAAACTGCTGCTTCTCTGCAAACATCCCTTGCAAAGTCTGGAGCATAGGAAGGTTTTCCAGCTCATGATGCAAAAGCCGTGGGCTGGGCTGAAACTTGACATCAGGAGGAAATTGAAATCCAGCATTGGAGGAAGCTGCCTGTGATGCAGAGGTGAAGGCTGGATCTGGCTTGACGGTCCAGGGGGAAAGAGGGAGACAGCCCGCGATTCAAAGAGAGAGAGAAGCAGGAGTCCATGAGTGGCAGTGAAGGAGAAACACAGAGAAAGGGGCAGCCTGGCAAAACGGGAGGGCAGCCACAGCATGTGTGGAAGGTAAACAAGCAATCACAGTAAAATAAGGTGCAATTTGATTGCAAAGCGCCAGGTTGCTGCCGCTGTCCTAGTCTGGTTGGATTTCCTGCAGAGGGTATGTGCTGCTCTCTGCTCAGCACGTTTCGATCCATTCCCACGAGCTTCACAGGGAACCTGGCTCCACAGTGATCTGCATCATGGTTAAAAACTGTGAGTCAACTCCAAACACAAAGGAATTAGGTTTTTTTCAAATGGTAATTTTTCTCTTTAAAGTAAAATGCCTTTGTTATGTCAGGAGGCGGGAGTTCAGAGGCAGGCATGGCACATCTGTAAGATGCATTTGTGCTATGGGAGGGGGAACTGAAAGCTTAAGATCTCTTGCAGTTATGTGCAGAACTCCACGTGGACTTTAGACTGCTTCCTTTAGATGTTCTAGCAAGCTGCTAACACCTGCAGGTTGCCAAAAAACCTTGGAGTACTTGAATAATTCTAATAATAGCTTCGTGTGTTAAGAGAATGGTGTGAAATTGTAGAGGTAGGAAATAAAGAGGGATCATAATGGAGACTGGCTGTGTGATGAAGTGTAAACAAATCAGAAGTCAAATTAAGTCCTATTTAATCTGACTCAGAGCTGATTTGTCTCAACGTGACTTCTGTGGGGTTTCAGGGTGTTTTCTCCTGTGCTACCTAAATAGAATTTGAGCACTGTGCAGATGCTGCCAAGTTAATCAAAGGAATGTTCATTTGAGCACGAGCATGAGTTTTCAGGGATGAATGCTCAGGGTGTTTGCTGAGGCTGCAGGTCACACAGGACCCCTTCAAGCCAACAGCAGGGCAGGTGATCCTGTGTGGGGTGGGAATGGGAGGAAAAGGAACCCGTGTCTTGGCACCTGACCCCATGAATATGACACTGGCTCTGTCCTTGGAGAAAGAGATTTAAGATATTGTTCTCTGGTTTCAAGTAAATCTCTTATCTAGGATCTGTTATCCACTTTCCACCAGTTTGCTGGGAGGTTGCAGTAATGAATCTTTCCATCACGTGCAGGGGAGGCTGATAGCAGCACTGCACCTCTCTGGCATTACACGCTCTAATTGCATGCCAGAGAGAGAAAGATAAAAGCCAGGATTGAAAAGAAAAAAAAACCCAAACAACCCAAAACCAAAAAAAGCCAAGCAAAACCAAGATGGGCCGGGAAAAGATCAAACAACAGGGAAAATGCAGCTTGTTTCATGGGCAAAAAGAGGATGCTCAGCTATTCCTGCAGCAGTCAGAAGCCACAAACACAGGCTGCAGTAATTGCAATTAATTGCACTCCAGAGGGATGATGCCTCTGTAATAGCACCCACAGCCTATTACAGCTTTGTTTTCAAAAGCAAAATGACTTCCCAGCCACCCACTGGTCCTGTGTTCAGCACTGTTTGGCCAGGAGGGTTATGCACATAGCTCCCTTTTCAAAAGATTTTTCCACAGGTACATCAGATTGATGGACTAATTACTTTATTATTTATTATTATTTTAAATCAACAGTAACCAAACAAGTCATTTTTTTGCTTAAAAATTATCCAAATTTCAGACAGACCCCAAATAAGCTTGGTTTAGAATCAATATACAGAAGTACCTAAACCTGTTTCTAGAATAATTCTGATATGTCTAGAGCATATCAATATATGTATGAATTATGATTTTGAAAGACTGCAACTATTTTGGATTAAGCTGTTTAAGGAACACAGGGATTTTTGACCACCAGTCTTAATTTCCTCCAAATCTGAATCTCTACTTTTGCAGGGTGATTTTATTCTTGGCTGGTTTTTTGTTTACTTTATTATTAACTTATTTTTAGGAGTCTACTTCCTATTTCAGGCATAAATGTTTTTAAAGTATTGAAAACCAGCGGTGTTTTCTTGTCAGGAAAAGTGGTAAAATGGGAATAGTCAGTATTTGCATTTATTTCCCCTCCTAATATATGGTAGTGCTTTGAAAATACCAAGTGGCCCAAGATGAAAAGGTTGTGTGGTAGCTACAGATCTATCACCGACTACAGTGAATGCAACGAGGGAAGTGGACCCAGGAGCCTCAGAACTCCGAGATTTACATGGGAAAAAAAATCTTGGAAAAAATGGAAAACACCCTATCTCATTAAATGAGTCAATTGTTCATTCTCTGACCCTTGGTAGGACACTCAGGTTGGTACCTGGGGAGCCATGCATCAAGAGAGGGACAAGCTCAAGTTGTTGCAAAGTTCCCTGATAGCTCAATTTTAACTGTGTAGAGCTTCTAAAGACCATATTGTTATAGGATTGAATTAGAATAACCCCTTTTTTGTTGAGTTTGATGAATTTACGTCTATCTCATTTTCAGAACAGCTTTTACTTGGAAACTATTTTTTAAATTGGTGTGTGGGAGGCCTGCTAGGTCACTGAAAGTGACAGACTAGAGGTGTAATCAATAGTTCATTTCTGGGAAAGAGTGAGCCAAAGGAGGTGATGCAGGGCAGGTGAATTGCTCTAATGGGATTCAGAGTCACAGAACAAGAAAATTACTTTTTATTGCATTTGCCCATCATCATCAGTTCTAACTCTTAGTTGTTCATTCATTAACTTCCCAATCATTTGCCAAAGAAATATGATACAATTGCACTACAAAGCTCTCAAGAATGTCATTCTTACTATTTGGATATTAGGACATGCAGTAAAATATAAATTTATTGATTATAACTGTCAAGGCAGTCTCTGTCAGGAAAATTAGCTTTAATTAGTACAAAAACCCCACCTCACTACTGTTCTCACTGGGTCTTACCAGCAAGGATATGGAGCCATTGAGGAGCTTCCTGCTCCCTTTTCCAAGAACAGGAAGGGAAGTGCAACTTCTGAAATGAAATCTCACATTAATGTCTTTGACCTTTAAAGTCTGAAATTCTGGTGTGATGCTGATAATATTTTTGGTGTTTTTAGCTACTTGTGTGGTTTCAGCAAAATGCCACTTTTTGGACCTCCAAGACTGGGCAGATGAGCGTTTTTGGTTTGTGAACTCAGTTATATATATCCCAGCTTGAGATCTGAGAAAGAAATAGCTGTTGGCCTGTTTCTCCTGGCAATGTGAGAACTGTGTGCTCAGTTATCAGTTCTGTTGTGATGCTGCCCCTGTCAATATCTTATAAGTGATTTTGCAAGTAAAAAATACGTGTGACCGTCTTTGTTGGAGGGACTGTATGTTCCATGTGATCCTGGCAAGCTGTCAATATTTTGTATCTCTCAAGCTATCAAACACTATCTTTTAAGGAGCTTTCTTATTTTTCAGTAATACTCATTTTACAATTAATTCTAAAATTCTATTACTTTTAATATTTCAATTCTGATATATTTTTCAGTGTCCTAGTAAGGGGCTTTTCTTGATCAACAGTCCATCCTTGCTTAAGTCATGTAATTTATGACACTTCAAATGTGCAACATTCTGTTCTGCAAAGAAAAGTATCATACAGTTTTAGTGAATGTATATGCTTGTACTTGTTGGTGTAAAGGTAACCATATATGGACTAAAACCCTCAAGTTCAATAGATAACTGAATTTTGGAAATAAGGCAACAGCTGGTGAAATTTTCTTAGCATGGACAGCTTCCTAGACCTGCAGTTGAAGCTGATACCCTTCCCAGTTAGGCAGCTAATGAGAAAAATATCAGTTTCAAAGAGCAGATTCAAAATAGGGCAGATGCTTGTCCACACCTCAGTAGATCTGTTTGGCAAGAAGGTTTAATTCTTAATGATGAAAACAAAAAATACTGCTGTGTTATATGGTGGAGTAATTTACAGCTCCTGGTGACTTATGCCCCTGAATTAAAATCACCGAAAAACCCAGGATTGTTGTTATTTGCAAAAAAGATTGAGCTTAGCACAAGTGACATGACTCTTACTGCTTTTCACCTAAGCTTTTGATATCTCTGAAGACCTGGAACAGAATGAGAGATAAATTATGTAAATGAATCCCATCTGCAGCACTTTTCATTATCCGACCCAAAAGAAAAATGGGTTTACTTAGGGCTGAAAGCAAATTGCTTATGGTCCTAGACTACAACACTCACCAGATTTTCTGGGCCACAAATCAAACTATTTTTCATATGATTTTTTTCACTGTTGATTAATTTTTGGCAGCACTACATAGATAGAAAGGAAAGAAAATCCATTCTGAAACAAATTACTGAAGTTTTGTGGAATTTCAAGGCAAATATATTAAGCAGGAGCATTAATTCAACATTACAAGAAGCTGCTGGGAGGAACTGTGGAGTTTACTTACTCAGACCTTCACTGGAGAAGGCTCTGAGCAAACTGCCACAGATTCAGGGTAGGCCTTCTCCAGATGGCACTGAGTAGGAACAGAGGATCACCAGAAGTTCCTGCTTTCAATAAATTGCCCCTGCCTGTGGTCGGGGTGCATTCAGATTGGATGTTAGGAAGGAATTGCTGGCTGGGAGGGTGGGCAGGCCCTGGCACAGGGTGCCCAGAGCAGCTGGGGCTGCCCCTGGATCCCTGCAGTGTCCAAGGCCAGGCTGGACAGGGCTTGGAGCAGCCTGGGACAGTGGAAGGTGTCCCTGCCATGGCAGGGGGTGGCACTGGATGAGCTTAAGGTCCTTCCCACCCAAACCATTCTGGGATTCTGTGATGAGCTGAGAGTTCTAGCTTCTTTCCAACAGCTAAGTGAGATTAAAACTAAAATGGAATATCCTCCTAACAGCTCATTTAAATAATTCATCTTTTAGGTTAAAACCATTCCTTTTATCCTGTCACTATCCGTCCTTGTAAAAAGTTGTTCTCCATCTTTTATATCAGCCCCCCTTTAGGCCCTGCCAGGGGCTCTCAGCTCTCCCTGGAGCCTTCTCTTGTGCAGGGCAGCAGCCCCAGCTCTCCCAGGCTGGCTCCAGAGCAGAGGGGCTCCAGCCCTGGCAGCAGCTGCGTGGCCTCCTCTGGGCTGGCTCCAGCAGCTCCACATCCTTGTGCTGTTGTTGCCCAGGGCTGGGGCAGCTCTGCAGGTGGGGTCTCACCTGAGCACAGGAGGAGAGGAGCAGGATCCCCTCCCTCAGCCTGCTGTCCATATCTAAACTGATCATTTAAGCAGTTTCTGTAATGAGTGGGGAGAGAGGATCTCACCCAAGGGCTGATTTGCCAGACTAGCTGCCTTAAAAAGCAACGAAACTTTTCCAGAGATGCCTGTTCTCTGCTGTTTATAGCATGTGTCTTCTGAACAGCTTTTCTACAGATCTTTCACTAAGAGAGCTAACAATCTATCAGAGGAATTCTGGCTTTTATGTACCACAGTCATGTTCTGAACAGACCCAGGGCACATTTCAAGCTGGACTCAATTTTTATACATCTAAGTTCAGAAAAAGCACGGAAGATGTCCTTAATTAGATGTATATGTAATAATGATATGAAGATAGAGCATTAATCAGATTTTTTTATTTGCCACTTTTAATTTAATATACCCTTTTTTTTAAGTCTTTCTGAATAATGTGACATCCCAAATTTTTTTTCCTATAATTTGCAGTAAACAGAGCAGTGACAGGTAAAGAAATATGGTGCCTGAACTCTGTAAGTTGAAGATCTGAAGAGAGGACATTTGTATTGTAAACTTTAGGATCTGAGTAATTTTTTTTTTTTGTTTTAATGCAATTTGGTTTTTTTGTCAGAAGGTAGTCTGGCAGTCTAATATATTATTTGGAGCTTAGATATATTAGTGAATGAACATTGCATTACTATTTTCTGTTAAGAACTATCAGAATAAAACAAAAATAGTAGTTGTCCTTAGTCTACATATGGGACATCCCATTGGTTCATAGGGAAACCATTAAGGTAGGATTTGAAGAATACAAATGAAAAAAGATGATGAAACAGAGCTGGAGGAAAAATCACTTATAGAAGCCTCTGAGAGTGAGCGAGTAACCCTAAATGCTAACTGGATTTGAGGTGAAGGTTCTCATTAAGTGAATGAGGACCTAAGAATTGAACCTAAGAGAATGCAGAGTATTAAATGATACAAAGAGAAGTAATTTTAGAGATGTGACGTAGTGTTTTCAGCCTACATAATACTTTAATCCTCAGACCTGCTATTCTAAAAGTATCAGCTGGCGTTAATCAGGAATGCTCACAGCAGGGATTGAAATGACCAGTTCACTCCTTTTTTTTCCAATCAAATTCTGCTCTCACCACACTGCTGTCCTGTGTACTTGTGAAGGTAGGATTTGGTACATCATTTGATCTTCTTTTGACTGCAAGCAAAACTGCATTTGACTCACTTGCTGTACAAGATGATTAGATTTCCCTCTAGATATTCACTAGCCTGTATAAACCCAACCATTTTATAGGTGTTTTAGAATGTGTTTCCAGTGTGTTTTTAAGGGATCTGGACAAAGCTGAGTCATTTTTCCTAACCTTGCCCAGTGTTGGAGTGGTTCAATAGGATGGGGGATTTTTCAGTCTGGCTGGTTTGTGGTTGTGCCTCTGACTCCCAGTACCCTCCTACCCTCTTTCAACTTTCCCCCCAGAGTTTTCCTTATTCAGGGCAGGAGGGACCATGCTGGGCTTCTGGCTTAGTCCCTCCTGGGGACAGGCAGGAAGGCAGGCAGTGGGACACTTGCTGAGTGACACAATTGCGATGTCACTGTACAGGGAAACTACATCTCTTTGGTAACTAAAATGATGCTCACCATCCTTTCTGAGCCAGGTGAACTCTCCTTGAGGCTGGAAGGAGCTGCCTAAGTGTGAAGATAAGCAGAGTCCTTGCCTCTACCAACAGCTTGGCTCAGCTTTTGCTCATAAAAGATGACTCTCCTGAATTTGAGAAAGATCTATTACCTCTTAATGTGAGGCCAACACTTGGGCAATTCTCAGTCAGTGGCTGTGGGTTGTTTTGTGAACCCTTTCCCAGTCAGACAATGAACTATCTGTCTTATTTTTTCTGGAGGGGAACAAATCATAATAACATCTGGCCATAGCCAGGATTGGCCATTGCATAACCACACTAAAGAACCTTCACTGCAAAGATGGACTGAAAGCCTCATAAGCTTGATACCAGTTTTGGATGTTGAAAGTTTGCCCAGCTGGACCTGGTGTGTCTGGTTGTTTCACAGGATCCCAGAATTCCAGACTGGGTAATTTTGGAAGGGACCAGAGGGAAGCACATCTGACCCCACCTCCCTGCTCCAGCAGGATCATCACATAGTGCAGGACACAGGATTGTGTCCAGAAGGGTCTGGAATATTCCCTGGAAGGGAGGCTCCACACCCTCTCTGGTCTCTGCTCAGGGCAGAAGTTGTTCCTCCTGTGCAGGGGCAGCTCCTAGGATCAGTCCCTGCCCATCACTCTGGTGCCATTGCTGGGCTCTGCTCTGACCTCCCTGCACACAGGGACACCCAGGGACACCCAGAGACATCCAGGGACACCAAGGGCTGAGGCCCCTCTAGGCTGGAGCTCCTCACAAGGCTAAAAAGCCTCAGCTCCCTCAGCCTTTCCTCATAGGAGATGCTTCAATCCTTCCATCACCTGTGTCACCCAACCCTGAACCTACTCCAGTATCTCTCTTTGCATGGATGAAGTGAAGGACCCCTCTGGCTGCCCATTTTCGTGTGATGGCATATCTCTTTCTGACCCACATTAAAAACCTCTGCTCCTCATGCACTAGCATGCCCTGAACTTCCCAGGGGATGCTGTGTAGTTTTCCATGTGCAGGAGCTGCAGTGCAATAGACCTTTGCAGTGGGAAAGGTTCATAACTACAGTGTTGTTCTAAAGGTTTTTAGTAATGGAATGTCATGGGTGAATTTTTCATCCCCTCTGTCTAGATGATATTTCATTTATTATCAGAGATCCTTGCTTTTCAAAAGTTGATTCCTTTCCAGTTCATGGCTGAAGACTTAAGAAATAAAGTTCACATCTCGTTAGCTTATTGTCATTTTGAGAACTCATCCTTCTGAAACACAGGGTTATCATTTTGCCTGAATCTCACGTTGTATAATAGGGAAGAGTTTCTGCCCTTCAGAGTGGCCTTAAATAGCAGTAGCACAAAGAAAGCGATCAGATGCCATTAGCAGCCTTCTGTTGGATTAATGGCCAGCAAAATCTGGTGAAGATGCCTGGAGCTTTCTAGCATCACTCTTGTGACTTTGTAGATAATTGCCCATGAGCAGCTACACAACATCCAGCCCTGTTACACAACATCCAGCCCAGCACGGCTCCCTGCACATCCCTCCCCACCGCCTTCCCAAGGGAATGCAGGCCACGCGCCTCTCCCGAGGGGACACGGCGAGGCAGCAGCTCTCCTGTGCTTAAAATCCTCCATCTCTACGTGGCTCTGGGGCTTTCTGTCTTGCACACTTGCGTGACACTTCTTTATCCTCCTGCATGCTTGAACAGAACTAGCTCTGTTGGACAACCAGCCTGTGTTGTGCAAAAATAAAGAGATGCGATGCTGTCTGAAGATTTCAATGGGGCTTGCTTGAGAGTGCCACAAGTCACTTTTTCAAGCCATCACTTTGCAAGCACTTTCAACTGACAGGAAGCAGAACCACTGCCAAAAGCATCCAGCCTTCTCACCCCTTTATCCCCAAATTCCAGCGTAGCATCCCTTCTCCTGTTTCTGGGTCTGTTTGCTGGGAAGCTGATAAATTTGAAAACTAATCTTTAAAATTCTTTTCCTGCTGGGTTTAAAATAAACTGGATTACCTCTCAGTTAATCATGGAAAACCCATGCAAACACTAATGCTGTACAAGATGAGGAGCAGTGCAACAACAAACACAACTGACTGAGAAAAGGACAGGTTTGATTCTTCCACTGATGTTCCAGTTCAAGCCAGGTTGTAGTGATTGTAGTGGTGCAGCTTCATGTTTTCTTCATTAAAAAAAACATTCTGCCCTGGCACACCATGAACTTTTCCATAAAATAATGTAGTCTGGAACAGCTAGCTGGAAATGTTTGAGAAAGTAGTATTCTTTTATATTTTATTTTATTTTTAATTAGGGCCCATTAGACCAGATGCTGCACTTTCATTAAGCAACTGTGCAGATGTAGGAGAATCAAAGAAAACCCTATCTGCACCTAAAATGTAATATAATGATATAATTTAGTCTCTTCCAGAGTCAGGAGATGTTGTTTCACCCCAGGGTAACTTGCAAGCAAATGCACAGACCAAGCTGCAGATGCAGAAATTGTGAGGGGAGGAGGAGAGGCCCTTGACAACCTCCCCAAGCTGGAAGGCAAAGGTCAGAGAGGGGAAAGGAGCTGCTGTACTTTGGATGTTCAACTTGTCAGAATTTGTTTAGTGAAAAAAACAGGAATATATCCCAAAGCTCCTCTTCTGGTCTCTGGGCATGTCTGTTATTTTTTCAGAAAATGAAATGAAATAACAGAGGGGGAGGAAAGTTAACTCCCTAACATCACATCCCTAACATGGAAGAGGAGTGATGTCCATTTCTGGTTATCACATTTTGATTGTTTTGGGGGAAAACATCACCCCCTTAGTCCGCCATGAACAAAGGGGTTCCCAGTATCAAGTTTAGAAAAGGATGACACCATTGGACCTTTGCAAAACAGGATCTGATCCACCTCAGTGTCTCTGATACTGATCTAACTCATCTTTATCCTGAGAAGGATTTTCAGAAGGAAACCCAGATTTTTTAGCAGTGATAGCCTCATTGGAAATCCCAATGACCTTTTCACTCTTACCTCTCAACAAGAGCCTGTAAAAGACTGCAGCCCAAGAAAAATGTGTGTGGGGTTTGAGGCAACAACAGTTCCAGCAGGCCTGAAACAGGAATGGGGGTAGGG
This sequence comes from Pseudopodoces humilis, assembly GCF_049639895.1. Lineage (NCBI taxonomy): Eukaryota > Metazoa > Chordata > Aves > Passeriformes > Paridae > Pseudopodoces > Pseudopodoces humilis. The sequence goes on along the minus strand of NC_142203.1, from coordinate 75,363,956 downwards.
AAAACAGGGCAAATGCCTCCTAAAGAGCACAATCTCTCTTCTGTGCTCACCACCAATTGTACTTGATTAATCAGGTTTCTGTGGAGATGTTTTCCTTCGCTCCTCTCCTAAATATTTTTCCATAAGTGATCTGAATCTTGCTGCAGAAAACTCATTGCCTGCGAGATCATGACTCTTCCAGACAGTTGCAATATTTTGCCCTCAGAAACTTAAAAAAATTCTGGTTGGAAAAAAAAATCACATCAATATGTTTTTCAAGGCATTGGTCCCACAAAGGTGTTTGTTCTTTTAAAAGTAATCAATGTGAGCTTTCCTCCCCACTGAAAAGGTAGAGGGGAGAGTTCATCTGGGTTTGCTCCTGTGGAGCTGGCTGAAGTTTTCCTTTCTATTAGTTTCAAACCAGGGAGCATTTCTGTGCCACACACCTGTTCCAGTAACTCCCCCACCTCGACACAGCTGCAGCAGAAAGCCCCATTCACTCTGGGGAAAAGGCACTTTGTAATAGCATCCCATCCCCCAGCCAGATGGGATCAAGCTGAGGCAGCTGCAGTCCAGGTCCCATGAGAAATACTACAAAAAGTGCAATTAAAATAATTAGTTAATGCCTTTTTATCCGGGATGGTAACAAATAGGGAAAAGAGCTTGAAATAGCTATTCTACATATCAGTCCAGTATGGTATTGGATGCTTCCCAAGGTTGCTCTAAGCTTTCCCTAGGGCTTTAAAAGCTTGTGGGTGGTGCTTGGCCACTTGCTGGATTAAGGATCTCTATTACTCATGGTAACAGGGGTAGGTTAAAGCCACTTGAGCTATAGATTTTGCTGTGAGAACAAAAAATGTGAGTCTGAGTTGATAATAAAGTGATTTAGATTCCCATTCCTCTCTTGGAAATCAAGATTGGCTCCCATTTATTTAAACATATTCTGGCTTAGGCTCTTGATTAAGCAAAATTTGTCCAATGATTCAACTTTATGGGGGATGCACAAACAAAAAAAAATACATGGCCAAATACATCCCTGGCACAGCTCAGTGAAATCTGGAATTTACCCAGACGTTAGCTGCTTGTTGTTTGATGGTTTCTCTGCTGGCCTTCAAATGGTGCAATAAATGAAGATTTCTTTTGCTGGCATTCTAACTCCTTTTCCTATAGTGTTCAAGGCAAATAAAGCACTGTACCAGGAACTTTAGCCCCAGAAAACTGTATTTGTTATTGCCACAGCAGGTGATATTTATTCTGCAGCCAAGTGAGATGGCCAAAGGGTGAAATATAACCTAAAAAACAGGGCAGACTCTCTTAATAATCTTTAGATCCTCTGATTTCACTCTGAGATTTCATCCAGGGGCCAAATTATGCAAACATTAGTATTTTTTCATTTTATATTCCTGTTGTCATTCCCTGCCATCCCTGTGGGGTAACCTGGAGGTCAGGCATCTTATTAAAGAACATGAAAATACAGAATAATATTGAATAATAAATGCTTCAGGTCATGCAAGCTGTCCCTGTGTCCCACCTTCTTGGCAGATGAATACAGAATAGCTGAGCTGAGGGAAGTCTGAGTGGCTCACACAGTGATTCTGAGGTGTTTCTATGCAGTCTGTGAAGCTGTCAATGATCTTACCCTTTGCATGGATCATCAGAGCAGTTTTTGAAGCTCAGCAAGCACTTTGTCTTGTGGCTGGGAGGTCCAAAAGCTACCTTCTGTATAACTGGGAATTTCCTCTATTCAGTTTCAAATGATTTCATTTTACTTGTTTTTAAAAGACCTTTCAGATCTAGGAGACATATTATTTTAAAGTATCTGATTCGCTTATGTTGTATGGAACTATAACTCCCCCCATCTCCTCATCCCAGACCATTTTTTGATGTCACTGAGGGGGAAGAAGTACCCAAGGTTTGCTTTGTTTTCCTTTTGTCTATGAGTGGAGTGTTAACAGCAGAAGAGGGAAGAAGGGTTAGCAAAGGGGAGTGCTCGTCATGTGAACAGAGTGCCAGCAGCAAAGCTGACACATGTTGTTCCATTCACATGGAAGTATGTTTTATTCATTTGCTGATGATCATCTACAGCAGCTATGGGAGAGAAACAAGATAACCAGAGTAAAAGTGGAAATCTGGGTAAAATTCTGTAGCCCCCTCCCCCTTCAGTGGTAAGTGGCTACAGGAAATATGATTTTCTGTGAC